>NC_090266.1:1065371606-1065679013 GCF_040414725.1 Anabrus simplex | reverse complement strand
GGGACTCTGTGCAGGCCAGTCCATTACAGGGATGTTATTGTCGTGTAACCACTCCGCCACAGGCCGTGCATTATTAACAGGTGCTCGATCGTGTAGAAAGATGCAATCGCCATCCCCGAAGTGCTCTTCAACAGTGGGAAGGAAGAAGGTGCTTAAAACATCAACGTAGGCCTGTGCTGTAATAGTGCCACGCAAAACAAGGGGTGCAAGCCCCCTCCATGAAAAGCACGACCATACCATAACACCACCGGGTCCGAATTTTATTGTTGGCACTACACACGCTGGCAGATGACGTTCACCGGGCATTCGCCATACCCACACCCTGCCATCGGATCGCCACATTGTGTACCGTGATTCGTCACTCCACACAACGTTTTTCCATTGTTCAATCGTCCAATGTTTACGCTCCTTACACCAAGCGAGGTGTCGTTTGGCATTGACCTGCGTGATGTGCGGCTTATGGGCAACCGGTCGACCATCCCCAAGTTTTCTCACCTCCTGCCGAACTCTTATAGTACTGGAGTGGATCCTGATGCAGTTTGGATGCCTGTGTGATAGGCAGTATCTATCCAGACCATTACACTTAACGAACCTCTTCAACTGTCGGCGGTCTCTGTCAGTCAATAGACGAGGTCGGCCTGTACGCTTTCGTGCTGTACGTGTCCCTTCACGTTTCCACTTCACTATCACATCAGAAACAGTTGACCTAGGGATGTGTAGGAGCGTGGAAATCTCGCGTACAGACTTCTGACACTAGTGACACCCAATCACCTGACCGCGTTCGAAGTCCGTGAGTTCCGCGGAAAGCCCCATTCTGCTCTCTCACGATGTCGAATGACTACTGAGGTCGCTGCTATGGAGTACCGGGCAGCAGGTGACAGCACAATGCACCTAAGATGAAAAACGTATATTTATGGGGGTGTCCGGATGCTTTTGATCACATAGTCAAGGTAAGTATTTTTCCGTCTAGAACACGATGGGAATGTATGCTGACTATTCAGTTCTTTACTGTAAGATAACAACAGACTATATATGTTCTAAACACAAAAATTGTCGCACTTGGTAGATGGCACAGCACAATGCGTTTTCCGGTCCTTTGTAACAGGATTGATTCACAAGGCCCCTCCAAGATGGTGTCAGGGAAGGGGCATCTCGAGAAGGGCAGCTAGCCTTAAAAACTAGGATCCGCTGAGGTTGTGCCCCTCCAAGATAGTGTCGGGAAGGGCATCTAGCCTTAAAACTAGGACCCTTTGAGGTTACACCCCTCCAACAGGGGATCTGGCAAGACGGCGTTGGGAAAGGCATCTAGCCGTAAAACTAGGTTGGACCCCAGTCGACGTGGCTAAGTCCCTGTCAAGATGACAGTTGTGAGGTTAGGATCGTTCTCTTTTTCAAAATTCCACCTTTTAAAAAGCACGTGGCTAAGTTCCGTCAAGATGACAGCAGTGAGGTTAGAATCGTTCTCTTTTTCAAAATTTCGCGCCCTCGTGGCCAAGTCTGGTTAGTACCTGTCAATATTACGGCTGTGATGTTAGCCATGCGCACTTATTCAAAATCCGCGCCAAACAAGGGCAGGTGGATAGGACCTGTCGAGATAACAGCAGTGGGGTGAGCCACGTTCACTTGTTCACAAAAAGTAAGGTTAGGACCTGTCAAGATGGCAGCAGTAAGATTAGCCGCGCCCACGTGCTCAAGCAAGTAAGGTTAGGGTCTGTCAAGAGCACGTGCTATTGTTTGTAAACAAGACCACGTGCTCGTGACGTCACGGCCACATGGCCTTGACGTCATGGGGTCAATGATCTTGACGGGGGTCAATGCTCTCGTGGGAAAACGCTGACGCAGCTCCCATTGTTTTAGAACCCGCGCGGCCCTACTACTGACGATGATTAAAGGTCGATTCACACATCTCCGGGAGGTGACGGCGCTTTCCGTGACGTGACGGCATCTTCCGTGAAAATAAAATATCGTCGCCATAGTGGCGTGCCAGATGCGACACGTGCCACTAGCGCCCGCATAATCTGTAACCGTGCCGGATGTGACGGGCGTTGACAAGCAAATTGTCATTTGATAAGTTGTCATCACCCATCATTAGGTAAGCTAAACGAAGTGCAATGCCATTTCAATAAGTCCTATAAGCAGCTACTACCTCTACTTTACATAACACTTCTGGGGGAAACTCGTTTTACAACACGAAACATGGTGTGCGTTTGCGTCTTTTCCCACCGGGCGAGTTGGCCATGCTGTTAGAGACGCATGGCCATGAGCTTGCATCCGGGAGTTAGTGGGTTCGAATCCCACTGTCGGCAGCCCTGAAGATGGTTTTCCGTGGTTTCCCATTTTCACTCCAGGCAATTTAACTTTAATTAAGGCCAGGGCCGCTTCCTTCCCATTCCTATCCCATCGTCGCCTTAAGACCTGTCTTTGTCGGTACGACGTAATGCCACTAGCAAAAAAAAAACCAAAAACAAAAAAAAACCAAGATCCCAATTCTCTGAAATTATTTACGACTTAGGTCTACTTACTTATTGTGTCCTATTAGTACCAGGAGTGTCCGAGGACGTGTTCGGCTTGCCTGGTGCAGGTCTTTCTACCTGACCCCCGTGGGCGGCCTGCACGTCTGGATGTGGGATTATGACAATGAAGTAGGGAGAGATGAAACCCGGTTTCGGCACGTAGCCTACTCCTCTCGAATAATACCAAGGGGTCTGCTCAATGCTTTACGTCGCCATCCGACGGCCGAATCACCATCAACAGCATCATATCCCCTCACTCCATTTGAACACTGCGAAAAGGTTTGGATTTGAATCCAGGCTTTTTGCATGCAATCTAGTGATTAGAAACTGTCTACTACCAATTTTCCTACCCTGCCGGCCAACATTCTGATGGTGAATTTTTTTCATCCGGGCTAAGTGGCTCAGACGGTTGAGATGCTGGTCTTGGCAGGTTCGATCCGGCCTCAGTCCGGTGGTATTTGAAGGTGCTCAAGTACGACAGCCCCGTGTCGGTAGATTTACTGGCACGTAAAAGAACTCCTGCGGGACTAAATTCTGGCACCTTGGCGTCTCCGAAGACCTTAAAAAGTAGTTAGTGGAACGTAAAACAAATAACATTATTATTATTATTATTATTATTATTATTGATCGATCCTGGCTCAGTCCGGTGGTATTTGAACGTGCTCAAATACGTCACCTTTATGTCGGTGGATTTACTGGCACGTAAAATAAGTCCTGTGGGACTAAATTCCCGCACCTCGCCGTCTCCTTAAACCATAAAAGTAGTTACTGGGACATAAAGAGAGCAACATTATTATATTTTTCTTTCGACCAACGCCACTCGAACCTGCTAACCACGGTGTCAGACCTTTATTTTAGAAAAGACCAGGTTAGCTACTTATAAGCAATCTGCCACTTGGTGACAGCCCTTAATGCAGATCAATTATAAGTGATTGATGGGTCGCATGCGGCACGATGCTTATCCACTCGGTCGCTATTGGCACGATAATGGCCGGGTCGCATCCGGTACGGTCGCATCTGGCACGTAACCGTGGCCATGTAAACGAAGGGATAAGTTCCAACACTTCCGTTGACGTTATTCGCCGTGACCTTCAGTGCTTCTCCGTGATCCGTGCCGGCAATACGTATTCGCTCGCCAGCGATATTTTCTTGTTTTCACGGACGTGATTTCTCTCCTCCCGCCTTCCTGCTTCTCTGCTTTCTTCGAGTACTGAGGTTGTCTGTGTACGTTTGAACTGTTCTTTATCTCCCAAAATGAAGGACTACCGAGCTGGATAGCTGCAGTCGCTTAAGTGCGGCCAGAGGCCAGAGTCCAGTATTCGGGAGATAGTAGGTTCGAACCCCACGGTCGGAAGCCCTTAAAATGGTTTTCCGTGGTTTCCCATATTCACAGCAGGCAAATGCTGGGGCTGTACCTTAATTAAGGCCACCACCGCTTCCTTCCCACTCCTAGCCCTTCCCTGTCACATCGTCGCCATAAGACTTATCTGTGTCGGTGCGACGTAAAACAACTAGCAAAAAAAGATGAAGGACTAACTGTTGATTGAATTAGTGAAGGCACACTCTTTTCTATATAATTTAGCTGATTGGAAATATATGGATAGTGGTTTGAAGAAGCGTGTATGGGACGAAATTGGCGAGAAAATGGAAGCTGAAGGTAGATAATTTTTTTGCTTTTAAGATTAAGGAAGTCAGTCTGTCTGTATATAGGCACCGACTTTGGTGCGGCAAGGCACTTTCTTCCCCTAACCTACAAAATCAGGGGTATTAAAAATTAATCAGCAATTTCAGTTATTTAATTTTTCAAGTAATTAAAAGCAAATGCGGTGTATCCGTGAAATTTTACTTCGCTGTCCTTCAAGCACTTATATAGAGTAGAAAACTCTCCTTCCTTACCTCTGCGTTTCCATATAGGATGAACCCACTGTTTCTTCCTCTCTTTCTCCTCTTCATCCAAGATTATAGCTATCATTAACAGTTCATCATCACTAAAAAACTCATCATGGAACACTTGTCGACTTATAACTGCACGGAACTGAAGTGTGAGAACAGACGTGAAATATTCATGTCAGAAAGGACGGATACGGACACGGAGGGCGCCGTTACGTCCCGGAGATGTGTGAATCGACCTTAATATCTCATCTACGAATACTTTTGTAACTGTACTTTGCTATATCAATGCCGGACAGCTCTGTCTCAAGAGCATTGAGTGGAGTGCGAACAGCGACAGTCGTGACATCTAGCGGTACGGCGTGACAAGCGCGGGAACTGCATACTCTTCATTGCTACAGTTGAGAGAAATGTGTGCCTACTCATTGGAAATACAGGATGGGCAAAATAAAACGGATTCGGAAAATATTTATAAGACTGACGCGGAATTGACCCTTATTAATGAACTTGAGACGGCTCATCACAGCAGATGCTGGAAACCGTGATTTCGATGCACCAATCGGTTGCTGTCACATGTCTGCGCGTGCGCATTTCCGCGTACGTCGCTGTGTCATTACGTGTGGGAGATTGAGAGGAGCGGGCGTGTTTAGTGACCAGTTGAATGCAACAAGAAAATGGTATTCACTATAAAACAGCGCGTGTTCATTGTCGAGTGTTGATGCGAAGCACGATTCATGGAAAACCTACGCGGTACTGTTTGCGCAAGAGTTTAAGACGAGTGTTTTGACAAGGCCTCCAGCAAAGTCTGCAGTGCAAAACTTATTTATTTATTTATTTATTTATTTATTTATTTATTTATTTATTTATTTATTTATTTATTTATTTATTTATTTATTTATTTATTTATTTATTTATTTATTCATTCACGAAGCACAAGATACAGCTACACTGAGCAAATTTCACTTGCACTGTCAACAGACTATTTAACAAACTTAAACTTTCATAATAAAATATAACAAAGATAACAAAATTTAACAAGATCAGGTACACATCCTACTAATAACTGTCCAAATCGAAAACCATGAGAATGTCCATTTTCATAGCCAAGTCGTCGTGGGTCAAGATGGCGGTATAATCCCTTCACATCAACTTATCTTTAAGATACTATTTACACACCTCTCGAATACACTTTTATTTGATGATATATCAAGCTCTTGTCTCCTATTAATATTGTTAAATAGTGTTGGGAGGCGGATTAGGAAAGATCGTTGAAGTATTGAGTGCTGAGTGTGGGGAATGTGGAGAAGGTCTTTGGTTCTGGTGGAGCGGGAAGGAACGCGGAGAGAGAAGAGAGAAGAGAGAAACAAGATGTTCCGAGCGGTAATGTCCATTTAAGATCTCGTGGAGGAAACTCAGGTCAGCTACCTGTCAGCTGATGTGCAGCGGTGACACATTAATTGCCATTAATATCTGCTGCGTAGACAGATTTCTGAGCTTGGGGTTTCTGTTCCTTACAATTGCAGCAAAGAAGGACACTGCTCTGTCTAACTGCTTGGAATTGGAGGGGGCGGCTGTTGTCCAAATCGGAGAGCAGTAGTTTAAGAGAGGTTGAACGATCGTGAGGAAGAAGTGGCGAAGAGCAGCGGGGTCAGAAATTTCTGTGAAGCGATAGAGAATGCCTAGTAATTTCATAGCCTTGGTTATATATGTTTCTATATGGGTCTTAAATTGTAATTTTGTATCGAATATTACACCTAGGTCACGCTGTTGCGTAACCACGGTGATGGGCTTGTCGAGTAGGTAATATGATGTCGGTAGAGGAGGTTTACGCAGTGTTATGGTCATGTGGCTGCATTTTTGTGGATTGGGGATAAGTTTCCAAGTACGGCACCAGTTCGAGAGGGCATTAAGCGATGACTGTAGCAGAGCTGCATCTGCTGGATTCCTGATCTCCCTAAATATCTTGCAGTCATCAGCAAAGAGTAGGGTATTCGCTGTTTCGTTGAGTTCGGACGGCAGATCGTCCATAAACAAAGAAAACAGCAAGGGGCCAAGAGTACTGCCTTGTGGGACACCGGAGGTGACTGGTAACCATGAGGATGAAGTGCCTGATATTACCACTCTCTGCCAACGGTTATGTAGGAAGCCAGCAAGAAGGGTCAGTAGACTGCCATGTATATTAAATCGTTCGGAGAGTTTATGGAGCAACAGAGTATGGTCAACAGAATCGAAAGCTTTCGAGATGTCTACATAGCAGATATCCAGCTGTGATTTAGCTGCAATGGCGTGTGATGCAAAGCTATGCAGAGTGGCCAGGTTTGTTAGACAAGAGCCACCTGGTAGAAAACCATGCTGCTTGGTTGAGATATACGGCAAAGTGAATGCGAGGAGACGCTGGTGTATAATTTTTTCAAAGATAAAGGATAGTGTGGGGAGAATAGAGATTGGTCGGTAAGATGAAACATTAAATTTGTTGCCTGATTTAAGAAGTGGAACAATATTTGCCTGTTTCCAGGTTATAGGAAAATAGCCCGCGGCAAAACATCTGTTAAATAATTTAGAGAGAGGGACGCAAAGAGTGCTGGCAGTATTTTTTAGGAAAAGAGGACCTATAGTGTCGGCACCGGTAGCTTTGTTGGTACGAAGAGTTTGAAGAAGGTTATGAACTTCACTTGGTGTGGTAGTTATGCTTGATAGGGTTCTGATTGAAGCTGTACCAACGGGAGGGAGCGGTTGGTTTTGTAAGGGAGGGGAGAAGTTTGAGAAGAAATACCTGTTGAACAGTTCATTGCGATCGGCGCCATCTGCTGTTGTATCGTTGTGGTTCACGCTGACAGGAATCCGCTCCGTCCTTCTCCGTGTGTTGATGAGACTCCAGTAGTGCTTGGGATTGCTGCGGACGTTTTCAGTGACAGTGTCTACGTGTGTTTTGTAGTCTCTTCTGACCATAAACCTCGCGTGGCGGCGGATTTTAACGAAGGTATTGTGAGTGTGTGGGTTAGGGAAGTCTTTCCACAGGCGCCAAGCTCTCTTCTTATTAAATAATATCAGTCTGGTCTCTTGTGATATCCAGTGTTGATGTTTGCTAGTAGTATCCCGTTGTGCAGGTACGAAGTCTTTAATTGCAGCTTGCAGCCAGTCGTACAGCAGGTCAAGAACCGATTCGATATCAGCTATGTCGAGCAGACTCCAGGGAAGGCATTCCAGGGCACGACACATTGCAGGCCAGTCGGCACGGCGCCAGATGTAGGTAGGGCGGTAGGATGTCCTGCTGTGAGGCTTTGAGGAGGGGTGTGGAAGGAGGAATGTAGCATCGAGGGACTGGTGGTCGCACAGGAAAAGGTTTCTGCCTGGGGTTATTGTTTTAAGTTCTAATGAGGAGAGTATGAAGTCCAGGGTGTTGGGTCCACGGGTTGGGTACATATTAAACTGTTTCAGTCCGAGGCCATTAATAAAACTGTCTATAAAGTATGTGTCACAGTTGTTAGCTGACAGTCCGGTAGTTGGAGACCACTTTATAGACAAGTTAAAAGTCGCCCATTAAAATTACTTCACCATGAGGGAGAGCTGCAATGACTGAGTCCAGGCACTGCTCAAGGTCACTGAATTGGCTGTTTGTTGGTCTGTAGTAACATCCCACAAGTACAGGGCGTCGAGGAAAGAGTAGCTCCACCCACACTAACTCACAGTTCCGTTCGAGATCTGTCCTTCGTTTACATGGTAAAGCACTGTTCACTGCTAGCAACACTCCACCACCTAGAGTAGCGCGATCACGACGGAATATGCTGTAATTAGCACTGAGTGGTAGTTCACTGTCACTAGCCCAAGAGAGCCATGTTTCAGTAAGTCCGATCACGTCAACTTCTCTTAAGTCTGGCAGGGATAGTTCACAATCAGACAACTTATTGTTTAGGCTTTGCACATTCTGACAATAGATGTTTGTCTGTTTTCATTTCACAAGTGGTGGGACCGGGGTTTAAGTGGACATCTCCAGCCAGTAGTAGGAGGCAAAGCAAGCCCCTAATCGCTGAGCGACCAGGCCTAGGCTTGTTCGGCTCCGAGCTAGTAGGGAGGCGCCTATAAGTCTGGAAAATGGCGCATCCAGTCAGAGAGAACGCCGGAATGTAGTAGTTTCTCTCTGCTAGTAGGCATGCAAAAGGAGAACTCAGTTTTTCACTTGCACACACCGATTCCTTAACTCGAATAGACCCGTGCAGAGAACCGTAAAGCGCAACAACTCTGATTATTACCACACAAACAACACAAACTGCAGCAGCACTAAGCTTGCGCGTGTCTCCTCCAGCCGCCATCTTAGTGGTAAAATGGCGTGAAACGGGCGGCCTCTGTAGCGAATAGAAACCGTAACTATCCAGAAAGAGTACGAACACCGGAAAACATTGCTCGAGTGAAGGAAAGGCTGGAACGAAGTCCGACGAAATCTCAACGCCGTTTATCTGTGCAAGTGGGAATTAAGAGGTCGTCGTGTCGAAACCTTATAAAAACGGACCTGCATCTGTATCCTTACAAATTTACTATTGTGCATATGGGTTATGTAGCGCATACCTATCTACGAAATGTCACTGTAATGTTTGTCCCAAATGGAACACATTAATTCCTGTTACACAAATGAAGTGAAAAATCTGAGGTAAATTAAGAAATACCGTCCTTACTAGATAAATCAAAACCCCATGGCGCAAAAGCCCCGAAGGGCCATGGCCTACCAAGCGACCGCTGCTCAGCCCAATGGCCGGCAGATTACGAGGTGTGTGGTCAGCACGACGGATCCTCTCGGCCGTTATTCTTGGCTTTCTAGACCGGTTCCACCATCTCACCGTCAGATAGCTCCTCAGTTGTAATCACGTAGGCTGAGTGGACCTCGAACCAGCCCTCAGATCCAGGTAAAATTCGCTGACCTGGCCGGGAATCGAACCCGGTTACTAGAGAAATATCTTGAGATATATGTATACGTACTTACGGGCTGTATACAGGACTCCCTTATGTTGTATTCTGCTGCTCGTGCCGTCTTTTGTTCCTTTCTTGAGGTCCATGGCTAGCACCGACGAATGGGAGTGCTATGTCTGTGAATTTTGGTCATATCTGCATATTCTTCATTTGTGTAGATGTGTGGCATTTTAGTCGGTGCGTGTACAGACATATTTAACGGATGTTTCTCTGATACACACTCAGTCCATCGCACTAATCCACACCATGGACAACTGTGCGTTCAACGGTCTAGTGTAATGGCAGGAGGACATCCCGAGCAAAGAGGTTGAACAGTCACAAATATATGGTCGGGAGTTTCCACCTAATCAATACCTTTATAGTTACAAGGGTATGTATTTACGTACTAGTTTCAATCTAATAAGAGATCATCTTCAGCTGCTGAAGATTTCATGAATATCAAGTAACAAAGCAGCAAATACGTCAATTTAAAAACATGACTTATTCTAAAATGTACATGCTGTCCTAACTGCTAATGATAAAATGTGACAACAGGATATAAATGGTGAATTATTTCATGTCAAGAGTTTCACTGCTTAAGTTCACTTGTACACTCTTATATTCTTGTAATTAAGTTGCTCTAAATATTTTTCCTGAAGTTTACATGCATGGTCTTATATTCTAATGTTAATAGTTAAAAAACTTCATATATATGGATTTTTGTTCGTGCGAGTAAGATGGGGGCACATTCGTCAAATATTTAGATCAGAATCTATGCTAAAAGTATATGTGGTTAAAATCGGTGGATGAACAATGTTATTGTGATGTTTAAGTAAAACGGGTTAAAATTTACTCCACTTCAAAACAGATCCTTGTTGGAATAAAAAAGTCTGGCGTCTTGTTAATATATTATCTCTTATGGACTATTGTATGTGGCTGGATTAGGTGAAACACCCCTTGATATACGCACTTTAATTGTGACCTGTTGATGACAATCTGCGTGGTAGTATGGGATGTCTAAACAGAAAGAACAACAAGTAGTGTTAGGGGATATCTGTTGAGTGTTGAAGGTGAGTGAGTTTTATTTGCGTGACTTACTCTCTCGTTTCCCGGGCTGATTCTTTGTGGTTCTGTTGGTGGTGTGTTGTGTAGTGCTCCTTGTTTGGCTAGGGCTAATGTTTGGAGCAATAGATGGGAGGGTAGGAAGGATAGAGGGGAGGCTTTCAAGGGTGCGTTGGGTGGGAGGGGATGTGTCCTGAGGGGTTCTGTGTGCTTTTGTTGTTTAGTGATATTTCTCAAACACCCATTTTTAATTAATGGAATAGTTGCATCATAAATAATTTTTGTTCTGTTATTTCATTAAGATTTTGACTTAAATTGACATATTGGTCCCTATGTATGTAAAATTCTTCAGCGATGTTAAGCAAAGTGCCTCTGGAAGTTATTTTAAAAATGTTCTTGTCACCTTCGATATCAGAACATTTATGTTTAGACTCGAACATGTGATGTCCTATAGAGGACAACCAGTTGGTTGTATTTAATGGCATTAACATGTTCAGAGTAAAGAGTGATGAAACTTCTACCAGTTTGTCCAACATAACTTGCCTCACAGTTGATACATTCCATTCTGTACACAAGTGAATGGTTTTGTTAATTGCTTTTGTAAACGGATTTGGTATTGTGAAAAAGGGTTGAATTGTTGCAGGAAGTTTTGAATGCTATTCTTAGATTACGTCTTTTGATTATATTAGTTATGTGGTGAATGCTGGCTTTATTGAAAGTAAATGTAATCTTCCTTGGCTTTGTCTTCTGTATTTAGTTTGGATTTTGGTTGATGTTTGATTTTTTGGATGATTTTATTTATTTATTCTCTACTGTATCCATTATATTTGGCTATTGCGTGAATAGTGTTTATTTCTTTATTTACGTCTTCGTTGGATAGGGTAATATTGAAAGCTGTATGGTTCCTGATATGATAAGCTGGTGTTTTTGTGAGCGTTTAGGTGAGAGGAATCGTATTTTACAGTGTTCGATGATTGAGTTCGCTTTCTGTATATATTGTAAGATAAGTGGTTTTCGTGTCTATCAACAGACACAGGCACATCTAGATAATTTAAGGTGTGACCTGTTTCTCTCTCCAATGTAAACCGTGTATGTTGGTCCAGTTCATTAATTTGGTCTAAAATATTATTGCCATCGGTGACTCATCTGTCCATTATGGCGATATATCATCAACAAATCTGCACCAAAAGAATAATATTATCGATTTTAACGGTTCTTGAGTGTTCAAGGTAGTATAGATAAATTTCGGGCTAAAATTCCTGAGACTGGCGACCCCATTGGAAGCCCATTCTGTTCATAGTGTCGTGAAAGATGAAGTAATTGTTAGTGAGAACAAACTTTAGTAAGTTTATGAATTCTTCCATTGCAAAGATGCTTAAATTACATTGATTTTTCATATTCATTTATATTAGACCTTTTGTCTTCTGTGTGGGAATATTAGGGTACATATTGGTAATACCATAGGATACTAGAGAATGATAATGTTGACTTTTTAGGTCTTCGGTAATTCTGTATTGTATTTCAAACTGTTTTTTCAAGAATTTTTTGAATGAATCTTGAAATGTTATATGTAGAACTTGGTGAGCCTCCGTGGCCCAGGTGGCAGTGCGTCGGCCTCTCACCGTTGGATTCCATGGTTCAAATCCCGGTCACGACATGTGAGATTTGTGCTGGACAAAGCGGAGGCGGGGCAGGTTTTCTCCGGGTACTCCGGTTTTCCCTGTCATTCATTCCAGCGACACTTGCCAGTATCATTTCATTTCATCTGCCATTGTCAAAGCGGAGTGCGACAGGCTTCGGCAGCCAGCACAATTCCCATCCTCGGCACTAGATGGAGGCTTCATTCATTCAATTCCTGACCTAGTCCAATGACTGGAAACAGGCTGTGGATTTTCATTTCATATGTAGAAATTGGTCTGAAGTTTATGTTGGGCAGCTTGGAGATGCCAGTCTTGTGAATTTTAGGGTATGGCTTGGCTGTTGGTACTCTGGAATTCATTATTGTTGATTTTGAAATTTCATTAAGATGAAAATGGGTAGGTTTTTTGCTAGTTGCTTTACGTCACACTGACACAGAGAGGTCTTATGGCGACGATGGGACAGGGAAGGGCGAGGAGTGGAAGGAATACGACCGTGGCCTTAATTAAGGTACAGCCCCAGCATTTGTCTGGTGTGAAAATGGGAAACCACGGAAAATCATCTTCAGGGCTGCCGACAGTGGGGTTCGAACCTACTATTTCCCGAATACTGGATACCGGCCGCAGTTAAGCGACTGCAATGGGTGGTTTTAAGCAATGCTGTAAGGCTTTTCTGAATTCTGTTGGTGGGGTCTTTTTGGGAAATTTGAAAAATGTCTGAGAAGAACTGCTGAGTTTTGGTTAAATATTCCTTTCTGTCCATAATGACGGTGGTGTTACCTTTGTCAGCCTTTTAGTAGCAGATTGTTGTTCTTGATCTTTTCTTTGAACTCTTTAAGTAGTGTGTCGTTAAGTGTTCCTGTATTTCTTGTTGACCATAATAACATATGAATGAGGTTGAAAGCAACGAGCTAGGTTGGGCTAGAATAAAATGTCAAAGAGGCTGAGTGGATAAGACATGTATGTGCCACTAGCCCAAAAGGAAACATACATTAATCGTGTTCTATCTCGGAAAACATTTCAAATAGGGCATGTGTCCATATGAAGCTTTTTGCTTCAAATGATCATTCCTGTCATATCCTTGGGACACCCTTTATTGATTCCAGCACTATATAGAAATGCTGGGCAAAAAATCTGACACTCCAGATCTGCTAAAATTGATAGCATTTGAATAGATAGTTAGATAATAATCAATCAGTCACTACTGATCTGAATTTAGGGCAGTCGCCCAGGTGGCAGATTTTGCTATCTGTTGTTTTCCTAGACTTTTCTTAAACGATTTCAAAGATATTGAAAATTTATTGAACATCTTTGGCAAGTTATTTCAATTCCTAACTCCCCTTCCTATAACCGAATATTTGCTCCAATTTTTCCTCTTTAATTCCAACGTTATCTTCATATTGTGATCTTTCCTACCTTCGAAGACACCACTCAAACTTATTCGTCTACTAATGTCGTTCCACTGTGAGCTTGCATCCGGGAGATAGTAGGTTCGAATCCCACTATCGACAGCCCTGAAAATGGTTTTCCGTGGTTTCCCATTTTCACACCAGGCGAATGCTGGGGCTGTACCGTAATTAAGGCCACGGCCGCTTCCTTCCAACTCCTAGGCCTTTCCTGTCCCATCGTCGCCATAAGACCTATCTGTGTCGGTGCGACGTAAAGCCCCTAGCAAAAAAAAAATGTCGTTCCATGCCATCTCTCCACTGACAGCTTGGAACATACCGCTTATGATATAGATGTTGATTCTCATCTTGTCTCCTTTCTCCCAAGTCTTTCCAGCCCAAACTTCGCAACATTTTTGTAACGCTACTCTTTTGTCGGAAATTACCCAGAACAAATAGAGCTGCTTTTTTTCTTTGGATTTTTTCAGTTCACCCGCAGCACATCTACATACAGGGGATACACATACACTTCCTCTGCTACCGAGGACATTCACGCACGCACACACACACACTGCTACCGAAGACACACACGCACATACGCACACACTCTCACGTACATACACCTACAGGTCCGTGGATACTTACCTACTTACCTCATATAATAGGCCGTGGGCGGGCTGGAACAGACTAAAACAGCCTGGAGCTGAACTCGAGCCTAATTAGAGTAAGGAGAGGAACGGGAATGGGAAGAAACCCAGAACCCCATCCCAGCAAAAGAAAGAACGGGGTCAAAAATATGGGGTTTATTGATAAACATAAAGCAAAACAAGATAGATGAAAAGAAAATGAATAGGAACAAATGTTACTCACTGAGGTTTACGTCAGGTGTCTATCTCATACATCCAATTGATACCAAGAGGCTCATCAAACACAAATCAAACATGGCCACATTCGCCTCTTACAATGCCAAACATCTCCCCACGTACGGTTGGATTGCCCCACCTTATATCGTATGCGTGACATGACGCGTCGCTCCCCACAGTGAAATAATAAAACGCACATACATTAAAGGAACTTCACACACATCAAAAACATTAGATACCTCCAGATCACGACTCAAATATCTCAGCGTATAAGAACGAGCATCACCAGAGACGCGATTCATCACAATCCCCCATCTCGAATACGCAGCATCTCAAAGAACAAAAGAAAGATAAAATATGGTTGGCATACTTACGAGGCGAGTAAACAAATCCAACAGTGAAAGAAGACACATTCAAAGGAACACAACAAACGGTACTAAATAATTAAGCCAGCAAATAGCCCAAAGAATGAAAACAAAGAAAATGTAAATAAAAATATAAATAACACTGTGAGAAACGGAGAATACTATTAATCAGGCAGACAGACAGCACAACCACACATACACACGCACCATAGAGACCCAGGAGAATTGTACGTAAATCAGAATAATCAGTATGTCCAGACACATAACGAATATACAGTAATCCGCATAGCAAGACATGTGCTTTCATGGACTCATGAGCTCAATACAAGATGCGTAAAAATGATAAAGGATCGCCGCATCGAGGCAAGGCATATCCCAACTTAAATCACCGCAACATCATCATAACCAGCACGCCCACAACGTATCCATATCGCCTAGCCATGGGCGAACATGAATACCAGTCATAGCGTCAAAACACAGCATCACACATCCAGAGCTCGGCCATGAAAGAAATCGACGAATGATAAAAGGTAGTAGGTCTCAAGCATCATCTCACATGCACGCAAAACAATCACACAACCGACCAATATCATCCTCCATCCTCACAGGTTTATATGACACGAAAAATGGAGCACACAAAAATCAATGGAAACCTACAGTAAAATGAAACGTGAAATTAGCAGAAAAATATATAACTAATATGCCCACGCAACCATAGCAAGCCAAGAAAATGAAAGTTACCTGAATAATCGGGTGGAGTGCAGTGCCTTTAGGTAGTCACAAAATAGTGACTCAAAGGAAGAGTCGGGCAATTGAGTGGATAAATCCACGGCAGGAAAAGTAAACGACACAAGTAAAATATTTCACATCTCAAGATGCTCATTGTTTTTTAAACTGCCGTGTTGGCTTCACCGTCTAACGTTCTTATTCCAAAGAAAGTGAGCACAAGACTTCTGGGAGACACTTCGGCTGATGGCCGGAAGCGCTCTCTGTCAAGGAGAGAACAAGGCATACGTCACGTCCAGGGGATAGATCGACAAAAATGTCGATAGCGGTCAAAAAATGTGGTATGTTCTAGGAAGTGCGTCACCAAGGCAAACTTGGTGCGGCACACAGTTCTTGAATCAAGTAATCCTGGTGAGGGTCCCATACACTGGAACCATACTCTAGTTGGGGTCTTACCGCAGACTTATATGCTCCCTTCTTTACATCCATACAACAACCCCTAAACACCCTCATAACCATGTGCAGAGATCTGTACCCTCTATTTACAATTCCATTTATGTGATTACCCCAATGAAGATCTTTCCTATATTAACACGTAGGTACTTACAGTGATTCCCATAAGGAACTTTCACCCCATCAATACAGTAATTAAAACGGAGAGGACTTTTCCTATTTGTGAAACTCACAACTTGACTTTTAACCCGGTCGCAACATTATCGAGGTCATTTTGCAGTTGCTCACAATCTTGTAACTTATTTATTACTCTATACGGAATAACATCATCCGCAAAAAGTATTATCTCCGATTCCACTTCTTTTATCATATTTATATTTGTATATATATATATATTAGAAAACATTGTTGCGAGATGGACAGACGCAACGGTGTGACGATAAGGAATTGTATATTATTGTATATTAGTATATTCTCAAATATTAGATTATTCGCACATACATGCATGATCAAATACGACTAAATCACTACTGAGGTAAGCTAAGGATAACGTGATGGCAAGAATAATTGGTAGTCACACAAATTTTAGTGAAAAATGCAAGGGTATGTATAGGTACTTTAAAGCAGAAACATGTTCCAAAAGGACATTCCAGGAATCATTAATGAATTAAGAGTAGGCGAAGCTTTATCCAACCCTGTAATAATTCCCCTCTCAATTATTACAGGGTTGGATAAAGCTTCGCCTACTCTTAATTCTCTGAGATCTGTTTCTATAAATATAGCCACCCAATCAGTCACCCTTTTGTCTAGTCCTATTGCACTCATTTTTGCCAGTAATCTCCCATGATCCACCCTATCAAATGCCTTGGACAGGTCAGTCGCGATAGAATCTTTTTGACCTCCTGAATCCAAGATAATCTGTTATATCTTCCTGGAATCCCACAAGTTGAGCTCCAGCGAAATAACCTTTCCTAAACCCGGGCTGCCTTCTATCGAGCCAGTTATTAATTTTGCAAACATGTCTAATATAATAAGAAATAACGCTTTCCCAATGCTTACATGCAATGCATGTCAAACTGACTGGCCTGTAGTTTTCAGCTTTGTCTATCACCCCTTCCTTTATACACAGGGGCTACTATAACAACTCTCGATTCATCTGATATAGCTCCTTCATGCAAACAGATAAGTACTTCCGATGTGGTACTATATCCCAACCCATTGTCTTTAGTATATCCCCAGAAATCTTATCAATTCCAACCGCTTTTCTAGTTTTCAACTTTTGTATCTTTTTGTAAATGCCGTCGTTTCCATAGGTAAATTTTAATACTTTAGCGTTAGTCACCTCCTCCATCTGGACATTATCCTTGTAAGCAACAATCTTTACATACTGCTGACTGAATACTTCTGCCTTTTTGAAGATCCACACATACACACTCCCTATGTTAATTAATGATTCCTGGAATGTCCTTTTTGGAACATGTTTCTGCTTTAAGGTACCTATACATACCCTTGCATTTTTCACTAAAATTTGTGTGTTGCATCCGGGAGATAGTAGGTTCGAATCCCACTATCGGCAGACCTGAAGATGGTTTTCCGTGGTTTCCCATTTTCACACCAGGCAAATGCTGGGGCTGTACCTTAATTAAGGCCACGGCCGCTTCCTTCCAACTCCTAGGCCTTTCCTATCCCATCGTCGCCATAAGACCTATCTGTGTCGTGCGACGTAAAGCCCCTAGCAAAAAAATGTGTGTGACTACCAATTATTCTTGCCATCACGTTATCCTTAGCTTACCTCAGTTGTGATTTAGTCGTATTTGATCATGCATGTATGTGCGAATAATCTAATATTTGAGAACTAATATACAATGTCGAATGTCTTGCTGGCGGAGACATTCATTGATTCCCATTCCTGTATGTTTCCATATCTTTCTACAAATGTACCAGTTTCCTTCTCTTACTATTATACTGTACCGTATCCTGTCGTAAATTCGGCCTAGCTCAGGGTAGAAGCGCATGGTACGTCCGAATGTGGGCAATAAAATCTCTACTTACTAAAGTATACTAAAAGCATATGGACAGAAAATACGTGCATATAAAACTTGTGAATAGAACGCGGCTTATCGGTTATGATAGATTTAACTGAAAACATTAATTAAAATCATACTAATTAAATAACAGTTTATCAAACAAAGTGAAGAACCAACCATAATGTTGGTCAAAGAAAGTGATACACACATTTAGACGTTTTTAACAAACGTTGACAAGTTAGAAAATGTGTAACATAACTGAGAAATGTGAAATAGGCAGATGGAATATGTATGGATTACGTTATTTCAGTATGTTGACTGCCTCGTTAAGTCCCTAGTTCTTTGCCAGATGGCTCGATCTAAAACCATTCATGAGATGCGAAAATATTATCCGATACACTAGTAATAGTAACTGGCCTAATTTACATATGCACATTCCGATCACTCAGACACGAATATAAAACTCTTGTTCAGGACTGCGTCTAAATTACCCATCCAAAACAACACAGATTCTAATCATATGGGTCCGTACCCGTGAGCAAAGGATAAGGACAAAACCTCGCTTCCCCAGAATTAGTCATCGGGCCAAGGTCTGCCCATTAATCATCGGAGGACAACATCACAACACAGAAATAAATACACTGGACACAATAATAAATAGCACAAGATAAATATATGAATCATACCTGCAAACTCAATCACACAGAATATGCACTGAAGTTAAGAGAGGTGCCGGGGATTGATCTCAACATACTCAGGCTCCAAAGATTGCATGTTTCACAGAGACACAGCATTATAGCATACTTCGACACGACAGGGGACATCAGCTGGTTAACAACAAACATTTAAATAATTGGGGTTTGTGGTAGGTATTTCATGGAAATAACGGTATTCATTGTAAAGACTTCATGGCTCCAAATGATGCCCCATGGCTTTCGTAGCGTTTCTCTTATCATTTCAGCCCCGTAATCATCTCATGGCAATTCTAGCCCCACATATATAGAGGACCCTTGGTTCGAGGACTGTTGCATTCATTAACTTGCCTGCCACCACGTTTGAAGACCCTGTTCTATTTTCTACGCTGAAGGCTCTCCCATTACATATCTTTCCAGCTGAAAATTCATGCGTCATGCATAGAAACATCCTGACCTATGCTGTTTCTACTCTAAACAGGTTAATATCGCAACGCTGTTGGCGCGCAGCCCATTAGATACTTTGAAGAATCTGCCCCAACAGCTCTATCAAAAATCAACTCGTACAGGAATAAACTGCTAATAACTAATGCACACATCTGTATCTAACCTAATCTGTCCCTTGTTCCCATCTAGTAGTGTGAAGTCTGTGGAATTTAGCATAGTGGCGGATATATTGATTTAAATTCAGATGATTCCAGCCCTGGGAATGAGAAGTTTGTCAACCTGTGACAATTGTTCTGTAGATCCCCTCTTTTAAATCTCACCTCCTTCAGGTTGCTGTGCTTGGGCTTGGTAGTATAGTAGGGGTCTACATTAATGAAATCACGGCTTGCGGCACAATTCCAACTCGGGGAATTCGTTCCTTCCGGAGCAATACGGGGTTCTCACGGCCTTCCAGGGTTCCTTCCGTCACTCCCCACGACTCCATGGCACGCTAAATAAAATCATGCCACAGTGTTCTTATAAATATATTGAAGCATGTTATGATATGGTTCAATATCATTCTGTCCTGCTCCATGGTTAAGTGGTTAGCGTGCTGGCCTTTGGTCCAGTGGGTCCCGGGTTCGATTCCTGGCCGGGTCTAGGATTTTAACTTTCATTTGTTAATTCCAGTGTCTTGGGGGCTGGGTGTGTGTGCGCGCGCAGTCTTCATCATTACAATTCATCATAGGTAGGGCCACAACCTCACAGACACGCAGATCGCCTGTACGGCGTCAATTCGAAATACGTACCTGCTCCAGGCCTCTCCAAGGGCTATACGTCATTATAATACCATTCTGTTCTATTTCTGACCTGTGGACTGGAAATCACTGTTTTTGATGTTGACTTACTCGTGCATCATAGAACTAATCTGTGTCGTCCTCATATGCTTTTTCACCTGATAGTTACTTCAAGATAATCCTACTCCTAACTCCTTAATTTGTACGCTCAGCCAGAAGATGCTATTACATATCAGTCTACCAAGCCCACTTCAATGCATGCACCAACCGACCCTATGAGCGATATTTTCATACCATTCAAAACAGCTGCCTCTGTGGATCCGTGGTAGAGTGTCGGCCTCCGGATCCCAAGATAGCGGGTTCAAACCCGGCAGAGGTAGTCGGATTTTTGAAGGGCGGAAAAAAGTCCATTCGATACTCCATGTCGTACGATGTTGGCTTGTAAAAGATCTCTGGTGACACATTTGGCGTTTACCCGACAAAATTAATTAAATCTCAGCCATAGACGCCCAAGAGAGATCCGGTTTACTCTGTCTGCCATCTAGTGGGCGTAGAGTAAAACGGAACGTCGAAATTGACGAGCAGACAGCCAGATGGCGTCAAATCGAAATGTCTGCACACGGTAGCTGAGGCCATACGATTATTATTATTATTATTATTATTATTATTATTATTATTATTATTATTACCATTCAAAACGGGGACTGGCTGCATAAGGAATGGTATTACTAGCATCGCCCATACCTTGAATCACTTTCATATTGTCGAAGCCAAGAATAAGAGAAGACAGTTCAATGAATTAACAAATTTATTTTAGACCATACTAGAAGACATAGTGCACATGTTCGATGGGCAATAACTCTGGCGATCAGGCAGGCCACGGAAGTGTGGCCACGTTGCGGGGACATTCTTTTGATACCCTTGCTGTATGTGCTATCGTGAGCACACTTGGCTGCAGGATGCCCTGCACATATTGCTGTGCCGTCCATGTCCCTCGTATCACTACTAGGGGTGATCACCTATTCTATGCAGTGGTCTCCCAGAACAGTTCACTAGCATTGGGGGCGGTGTGTCGCACCACATCAAATGCAGGATGGAGTTGCTCATCGCATGGCCTCCAGATATGTACAGGGTTGTTGTCAATGCACTAAGAGAACCTGGATTCATCACTAAAGGCAACCCATTTCCTGTCAGTAGCAGTCCATGTTTGCCATTCATAACACCACTGTAAACTTTGACGACGATGACCATATGTCAATAGCAAGACACTTAGTGGGAACCGTGAGACTAAATATCATTCAGCTAGGTGACTGGAAATGATTTGGGCAGACACAGGAGCGTGTAAGGATATTATATGTGTTTGGATGTTGGAGACCGAAACAGTTCGATCTGCTCCTACTTGTTGAAGGATCATACAATCCTCTCTCCTGGTGGTCAATCAAGGACTTGTGAGCCCGGTTGCCATGCGGTACATGCCCTCGTGTATCTATCAGTCCCAATATAGCCTAATAGTCTGGACATAAATACGTACAAGATGAACAATTCTTCGATACGCCTATCCAGATTTGTGTATTTCAGTAATGCACCGTGTCTCAAACCCTGATAACCGAGCAAAATCTGTTCATTTGAGTCGTAGGGGCATGTCAAGTTGTTGACGGGCTTTCCACAACCAGAAGCAGCGTTCCACTATTTGTGAGTGGCCACTGTGAACCGTAGCATAGATGGGCCATGGGTGGCAAGATGTTCACAGCCTCTGATGGCGAGACTGTTCTACTAATCATGTTGCAACTATCTGCTTGAGGTGTAACTGCATGCAGGATTTTGCTGCAAGACATCAGTTCTTTGGCGTGTAATTCTTTTTGACAATAAGTGTATATTTGCAGTGTTTTGCATAGCAGGAGTCTAAGATGAGAGTGGTAGTTGTCAAAATTTGATCTACTCACTTGATAGTATGAGAACTTCTAACTAGAATAAAGCTTTTGTCCTCGATGTATAGCATTCCTACGTGCTGGGCTGATTGGGTCAGACGGTTGAGGCGCTGGGCTTCTGATCCCAACTTGGTAGGTTCAACCTTGGCTCAGTCCATTGGTATTTGAAGGTGCTCAAACACACACTATGCGTTTCCAAAGGAACCTTGCCTTTCTTCATCAGGAGACAACAGAGAAATGAAACGACGCATTAAAGGTTGCTAGGAGAAAAGTAACAAGGAACTTAAAATGGCGCCCTAAGATGTAAAAGGGACGCCATTTTAGCCCCATGATAGGGGCAGCGAATGGCAACATTAAAGCATCATTCTCTAATGGTTCTGATAATAGGTAGCCATGATTCACTGAGGTTGTAGCCTGTATCGCCGTTGAAATTATCTGAGTGTTTACGTATTTCAACCGCCTCCCTGATAATTCTTGGGCAATATTGCTTTATACGGACAAGAACATCCACTTCTTGGAACAAGACATCATGACCAGGTGTTAAGGCATGATCAGCAACAGCTGATTTATCAGGTTGGTTGAGTCTGATACACCTGGTATGTTCTTTGATGCGAGTACATACCGTTCTCGAAGTCTGCCCAATATAAACCTTGCCACAAATACAGGGAACTCTGTAGATACCAGGTTGTTGCAGTTTAGGAAAAATATCCTTAGTTGGTCGCAGGAGTTGCCTAATCTTAATTGATGTTCCAAAAACAGTTCGTACATGGTACCTACATAAGATTTTAGCAATACGATCCGTCATGTTATGTATGTAAGGTAGGTAAGCAGTTCCTTTTACATGTTTTCACTTAACAAGCTCTTGATGATGCAATGTCTGGACAGGTTCTTCAATGTAACTCAGCATCAGATTTGTTCCCAATCACTCATGGATTGAAACAAGGCTGTGTGCTTGCTCCTACACTCTTTGCACTTACTGTACATGGCTGCTATGCTGCATGAATCAACTGCAAACAACTCAGGCATGGAGATTAAATTTCGTTTTGATGGAGGCCTTTTCAGTCTGGCAAGACTTCACTCACAAAGTCGTACTCTGGTTACCCGGGTGACAGAACTGCGGTGTGCCGATGACACTACGTCTCCTGCTCTAACACCTGCAGAACTACAACAGTCAGTCATCTGCTTTAAAACTCCATGTGATCGCTTTGGTCTTGCCATTAATGCGGAAAAACGAAGCTTCTTGCACAACCTGCCCCGGAATTAACTCTTCCAGAGTTCAGTATCTCCATCTCCATCTTAAACACAACACTGGAGCAGGTTGATCACTTTTCATATCTTGGAAGCATCTTGTCTAAACGGTGCACCTGTGAACAGATGTTGATAAAAGAATCGGGGCTTCTCATGCAGCATTCGGACGGTTAATTCACAGTGTCTTCGTGAATAACGGCCTAAAACTGCATACTGCGCTCGTGGTGTACAAAGCAGTTGTCATTTCCACGCTACTGTATGGCTGTGAAGCTTGTACACACTATCGCTGTAATATCCAAAAACTTGAGTGCTTCCACCAACAAAATATGCGATGCATCTTGAATATTAAGTGGGAGGATTATGTGAAGCCTCCGTGGCTCAGGCGGCAGCGCGCCGGCCTCTCACAGCTGGGTTCCGTGGTTCAAATCCCGGTCACTCCATGTGAGATTTGTGCTGGACAAAGCGAAGGCGGGACAGGTTTTTCTCAGGGTACTCCGGTTTTCCCTTGTCATATTTCATTCCAGCAACACTCCAATATCATTTCATCTGTCATTCATTAATCATTGCCCCAGAGGAGTGCGACAGGCCTCGGCAGCCGGCACAATTCCTATCCTCCCCGCTAGATGGGGGCTTCATTCCATTCCTGACCCGGTCGAATGACTGGAAACAGGATTATGTGACCAACACTGCAGTTCTCGACAAAGCGCAGCTATATAGCATTGAGGCAACAATAATCGCTCATCAACTAAGGTGTTTAGGCCATGTTCACCACATGATTGATACCAGGCTGCCTCGTCAATAATTCTTTATGGTAAACTATGCTCCGGCAGTAGACCTCGTGGAACCCCTCTTAAAGCGTTTTAAGGACCAGCTGAAACACATCGTGAAGACAACTGGTATAAATATACAGACATGGGAAGAATGTGCTGTGGACCGTTCAGTGTGACGGAACACTACATCCACCGCTGTCAACTTGTTCGAAAGAGAACGCCGCAGACATCAAGAGAACAAGCAAGAAAGTCCGTCAATTACAACCCCGCCGCACTGCATCCCTGCGATTTGTGTGGGCGTATGTTTTATGCCAAGATTGGTCTGCTTAGTCATCGCAAACTATCCATAAACTGAGTTGAACTGCTCACTTTATGCAGGAAGAACTTTATATATAGGCCTACTCAGATCAAGTTACAGCCGACGACGATTCCTTAAGACTGGTCACGCCTGCAAGAGACACATCTATATGCATTCAATTTCCATTGTGTTCATTTTCCTATTCTAATGCGAAAAGGAAACTGGACCTTACCGTGCCATATTATAGAGAGTGTAAAACAAAAGCTAAAGGTTTCAACCCATTTTCACACTAGGCAAATGCTGGGGCTGTACCTTCATTAAGCCCACAGCCGCTTCCTTCCCATTCGTAGGCCTTTCCTATCCCATCGTCGCCATAAGACCTGTGTCGGTGCTACGTAAAGCAAATAGCAAAAAATAAGGTTTCAGTCTGTTCCATACTTTCTGTTGTAATCTTTAAAAAGTTATATATATATTTGTTGAAACTAGTTTCGGTCTTACCAGAGACCATCATCGGTCAAAATCAAAGTAAAGACGAGACATGAATAAAAAAATATATGAAGCAAGCATGAAATTCAAGACAAGTAAAGACTTTAAAAACACTCATCACAATCACGTGTCCTGCGCAAGCTCTCAGCTTCCCTCCAATTGGAAAACTGCACCTCACAGAAGACCAGGTGAAACACTAAAATATCAGTACTAGAGGAATCTTCTCAAATTTATTACCTATGGGCAATATAGGGATGTTGGTGAATTTACTCACCCCTACAGTATAATATGTTTGTCATTTTTCCTTTACACTTCAGCATAGGAAAATGAAGACAACGAACATTGTTCTCATGGACTGCATATTCGTTTGTGGCTGGGAGGCGTTGACAACTCTTAAGGAGGATAATGGATAGGGAGGGCATTGTGAGATACGAGGTTTTAGAACTAGGCCATCAATATGACAATTTTAGTGACTCTTTCTTCGAGCACTATTACAGTTAAGAAAATAATTCTCCTGGCTCAGTCCGGTGGTAATTGAAGGTGCTCAAATACATCAGCCTTGTGTCGGTAGATTTAACTGGCACGTAAAAGAACCCCTGTGGGACAAAATTTCGGTACCTTGGCGTATCTGAACACCGTAAAAGTAGTTAGTGGGACGTTAAAAAATGTTATTTGTTATTATGAAAATAGTTCTTATATGATCATGATTGTGACGCTTTCCAACTATTAAAATTTTCAAAATTAAGAAGAATCCAAGTTCATTGTTTGCAGTGTCTTGTCTAATTTGAAATGAAATTTCTCATACATGTTCTGTATTGTGAATGGCTCTAGATACAAGAAATGCCAGCTATTCACAGTAGTGAGTGATCATAGCCTAAGCCTCTATTTTAAAATATCGTGATTGTGGGAAAAGGAGATATACTGTAGTTCATCAGTGTCAGCGTTGCTATGCATGTTACATGCCATTGCTACTACAGGTTGAATATTGTATTCACACAAGACTTGTACATATGAGGGCAACTCAGAAAGAACCGAGCCATAGGCTATAAAATGAAAAATTGTACCAATATTTTAAAAATGTACCGCGAGAGTTTTTGCCATGCGGTTAGGGGCGCACAGCTGTGAGCTTGCCTACTGTTGACATACCTGAAGATGGTTTTCCATGGTTTCCCAATCACACCAGGCAAATGCTCGGGCTGTACCTTAATGAAGGCCACGGCCACTTCCTTCCCACTCCTAATCTTATCCCATCGTCGCCATAAGACCTGTCTGTGTCAGTATGGCATAAAGTAACATGTGTAAAAAAAAAAAAAAAATTAAAAAATGTATTGCCCATCACTGTTGATGCACTTGTCCCACTGCGACACAAGGCCGTCTCGTAAAATTCCTGGGGCTACATTGTGAAACAGTTCCGAACTTTACTGTTTGACGTCTTCCGAGGTAAATCTCTTGCCTCCTCGCCAAAAATGGTATAATCACAGGGAGACAGGTTCGGACTGTATGGAGGGTGTCTTGAGGACCTCCAATTTGAATGTCTGCAACAGCTCCTTGACTGCGTTTGCTGTATGGGGCCTTGGATTGTTATGGAGCAGAGTGATCCCGACGGTGAGCTGTCCTGGTCGTTTAGATTTGATCGCTTTCCGAAGGGTGGTCAAGGTTTGTGAGTATTTCTGTGCATTCACCATTGTCTCATATTGCAGGGAGTCCGTAAGAAAGGGGCCCTTTTGGTCAAAGAAGAAGCTGATCATAACCTTTCCTGCACTTGTGCAGACGCTCTTGGAGTTTTTGTGTGGCAGCAATCCTGCATTGTTCCACTGGAGACTTCATTGTTTTGACTCTGGTTTAAAGTAACGACACCATGTTTCGCCTCCAGTGACCAGATACGATATACACAATGAATGAATGGCAGTTGACATTGCTGGCTTTTCTTGATTTTTAGCAGTACATTTGATATGGTGCATATAAGTGTAGATATAAAGAGTAAGGCTTGACTGGGGATGAAGGAACAAACAAACCAGGCATACACAAGGCTCTGTACTTAAGCCACTCGTATTTATTTTATATATAAATTATATGATCTCTTTTTATATATAGTATTCTGATACCATTTGTATACTGATGACCTTCAGATATATTATCACACAAAAATGGTAAAGACCGAGCGAGTTGGCTGTGTGGTTAGGGCTGTGCAGCTGTGAGTTTAGATCCGGGGGATAGTGGGTTCGAACCCCACTGTAGGCAGCCCTGAAGATGGTTTTCCATGCTTTCCCATTTTCACACCAGGCAAATGCTAGGTCTGTACCTTAATTAAGGCCATGACTTCTTTCTTCCCAGCCCTAGGCTGTTTTCTATCCCATCTTCGCCATAAGACCAGTATATGTTGGTGTGACACAAAGCAATTCGCTTAGCAGCTAACCATAAGATTGCGAACTTCGATACTGTTTCATCACCGGGCGAGTTGGCCGTGTGGTCAGGGGCGCACGGCTGTGAGCTTGCATCCAGAAGATAGTGGGTTCGAGCCCCACTGTCGGCAGCCCTGAAGATGGTTTTCTGTGGTTTCCCATTTTCACACCAGGCAAATGCTGGGGCTGTACCTTAAGGCCACGGCCGCTTCCTTCCAATTCCTAGGCCTTTCCTATCCCATCGTCGCCATAAGACCTATCTGTGTCGGTGCGACGTAAGGCAAATATTTTTAATTCTTCCTATTTTTGACCAATACAGAGTGAAGCGTAATTCGCGCACTCGGGCGTCGCAGCGCGACTCCTCACATGCCAGGAATAAAAAAATGTCTCTTACAAAATTTCGTCTTGCGAGTATATCCGGTAGAAAACGGACGTTAAAGAATAGCAATCTGGCAACACTGTAACCATATGTAGGGTAACTACCGTTGTCAGCACGTTCACGTCGTGCTGTACAGTTGGTGCAGTGGGTAGAGTTTTTGGTTGGCATGCAGGAGGTCGATGGTTCGATCCTGGGTTGAGGAGCATTTTTTATTTGCCAATTTCCATCTGACATTACCTACTGTGATACAGTAAGACACCGTTTCTGAGGTCACATGTATCCTACATTTACAACATAATAATAATAATAATAATAATAATAATAATAATAATAATAATAATAATAATAATACATTGAGATACGTACTAAACAGCATGCTGTTACCAGACGCAACACGCAATGTTGAAAGGCAGAATTATTGGGACCATGGTGATAACACACAAATTGTAACCGAGTTTGGACATTATTCGCAGAGCACGTTGTTAGGCCTACTGGTAACGTAACGCCCTAACGAAATGTAATGGACCTGAACGAGGCAAGAATAATAGTTGGTACTAATCTATGGGACCATTGTAGGAGGGTACAAAGAAAACAGGTTTCACATCTAGTAGATGAAGTGGTGCGAATAAATTCACGCCCACGACGTGGAAAGGGCGCCTTTCAAAGCTGACCAATGAAAACGATTGTTCGTCCATTTCTAGGATCGTAGTATGTAAGTGCAAATGGTTTCTAGAGGACCCACTGCAATCGCTGTTGACGATTAAGATGCCAGATACCATACCACCTGGACTACATTTACGAAATAAAAAACATACGCCTCACCCAGGATCGACCACATGCTTGCTCACCCAAAACTCTATCCATACAATCTATCTGTATAATACGAGTAATGTCTGCTCTGCCCTCCTAAGCCAAAAAGACGTAACTGACAATTTTTCACATTTTGAGTTATAGATATATGTATATGTTTTGAACCATGGGGAATCCAAAAAAACTAAGCCAAAAAGTCGTATCTCCGCTAGTTTATGAGATACAGAGCTATCGGGTTGCCGTATCTACACCTAATTTGCAAGGTTACTAAGGCAAATAGCAGTAACTTACACATACTACAGAAGAAAGCAGTATCTACATGTAGTTACTGCTTTCTGGCTTAGCACATGTAAGTTACTGCTTTCTTCCTTAGCTATTTCTTCTATATGATTCCACTTACGTATTTTTTCCACAGTAACTGAAAAGTGAAAACTGCCTTGGACCCCAAGAAATTATAACTATCATTAATACATGCCAAGTTATTTTAGCCGTTTCAAGTAACTGTTCATTTTAGGAAAAGTTGAAAGGAAAAATGTTAAAAGAAAAACTCGCCACGAAGATTCCAGAAGGAGAAGAAGTTTTGTATATTCATTTGTCAATGATGGAGAAAAGAAGATAGTCTGTAAAACCTTCTTTCTTGGAACACTTGCTTATGATCCAAAAAATGATAAAGCTATATTTAACCAACACCACCTAGATATAAGGCCTGAGCATGAAACCAAGATGGCTGACAATAGAGGCAATCATCATAATGTCACTATGGCATCTTACCATACGTTTTAATTGATCTGGCTACTTAAACCTCAAAATAATTACCCCAAACCCTCATTCTTTCATATAAAAGTCACTTACACCTTCAAGAAACTATTTCTGAAAAAATTAGGGATAGTTGATACACAAGGTTTCTACACACAAAAAAAAAAAAATTGAAAGCAACAACACACTTATTTACATAAATGCAGATTTGCATGAAATTCAGTCCTGTTGACAAATAACACGTTTCTTCCTCGTCAATACATTGTTTGACATGGAACTTTTTTTCTTACAATAATTATTCAAAAGAATGTTTGTTGAAGTCCATACCCGTTTTCTACAAACACATTCTGATGTATGTCTGTTATTGCACATATCTGGCTCCCACAAAAGTTGTTTATCATGAATAACTTTCATTGTACTCTCACATGCAACCTCCCTATTATCATTTACTAAAAGAAACTCTGTTTCAAAATCTGTACATAATTTTGTTACTACCAGATAATTATGTATTATTACATTGATAACAAACATTTCAGGGAACAAAAGCCTACCCCTACTCTTATTTCTAATTAGATTATATGCCTCATCATCAGCATCAATGAAGTCCTCAGTAACAAGAATTCCTTTACAGTGTTCACATTTCAAATATTTTGAGACACTATAGCAACAATAACCTGCTAAATAAACTAAAATTGGCACGTCATTGTTATAGTTTTCAATATCGTGTAAACTTATATGTACATCTATGCTCTTACACAATGAATTATCAAAATCCAAAAAGGCAGAGGATTCAGGAGGCGGGTCAGAGAACTCATCTACTTCAATCTCCCCAAATGCGTTTGATGTTATCTTTAGAGTCAGTGATGACAGTAACTTCTTTTCAACTTCAAACAACTGCCTCACAGAAATATTGTACTGCCCTCCTGCAAGCTGCCCATATTTCCCAAACCTGTCCTCTAATATGTCTGTTTGAAATTTTCCTATTAGGACATATGCAAAATTAAGTTTTGACAAACAATATTCTATCAATATCAACAATCCTTCAGTTGTCAATATCAAAGCAGCCATTGTTTCAGATGATAATGAACCTTTTCCACCTAGATCTCTCCACTTTACTAGCCATTGTAGGAATTTCTTCAAATATTGAAGCCCTTCCCCTGAATTCGAAGAGACTGGACACATTAAGCTGTTGTTGAGCCTTACCCCTTTACCTGGTGTTTTGACATTGACAACAGCCCACCAATCTATTATTATTTTGATATATGAGGCTGTTTCTTTATAATATGGTAGCTTACACTTTTCACCTAACACTTTCAGCCCTTCTATAACATTGTCATTGAACACTTGCAGAGCTAATTTTACATTCTGCCTTTCAAATGATGAAGGACTTAATCCTTTGAGAGACAGACCATAATCATATTTTATGAACTTTTCATGCTCAAGATCATATAATTTCTTAATTGTAAGAAAAGAAGCACACACTGCACTGCACTGTTATCTTCAAAATCAGGGAAGTTCATGCACATATTCTCATCCTTTCAATTTAACCAGTTATTGCGAACACATTTGAGCAAGTGAACACTATCAAACACAAAGAAAAGTGGTCTGCTCTCATCAGCAGGATGCGGATAAACACATTTCAATTCATTTTCAGGTGAAAATATTTGCATGCATTTTCTGTTTACAGAACTATTATCACTAACAACACAAACAACTTTAAACCCTGTTTTCTCTAATCCTACAATAACTTTTCTTAGTACACCATGCAAATATTCTCCAGTAATTGATTTTACAGGTAATATGTGAGCTACTTCCTTAAAATCAGATAACAAACTTGAAACCATAAAACAATATGCACCTGTTGCTAACTGCTCATCATTGAATGCTTTGCCAACAACATTACCACCTTTATAGTCTATTAATGGTTTAACATGAATTTCATCCATCATAAGCACAATGAACTTATCACTATCATTGCCAGAAAATTTATCCCTTATATACTTCAGGAAATTGTTATCGTGCTGTTCTATCCTAGGATCTACTTTTAAAGAAGAAGAAAGCCTCCTGATAGTACATGGATGAGGCAGATACAATACATTGAGATGTCTGAGGTATGCATAGCAATGGGGTGAAATGGACTGCAATATTGAAGATAAAATCAGAAAGGAAGGACTATAACTCCTCCTCTCGTGTGACCAAAGTGCAATCTGTTCAATCATGAATTCAAGTGGTCCTTTTAGTCTCGGTTCTAACATGCTGACTTGTTTCAAAAGGTATGCTGCTAAACCTAAAATGTCATTAGTGCTGTTTGCACTGTGAACCTCAGAACTTAACGTGTCAACTTTTTCAAGAAGCACTGAAATTTCATCCAAGTCCTTTACAGACTGTGGGAAATGAAAGTAACCAATACTGTCTAATTTTATGTTCTTATAGTATACACTTAACTCCAAAGTTTCATTGATAAATATAGAACTAATTATTTCAGGTTCAGGGTTCAACACAATTTTAACTATATTTACACCTTTGTGAAGTATGTCCCATGATTCACCTACATTCAGATTATTTAACTTGTCTTTCAGGTCAGTGAAATTAGAAAATGTTATTCTATTCTTGTGTAAATTATATTCTACTTCACTCTCCTCGATTGCTGCCTGGATATTTTCATTTTCTCTTCTTCTTCTCTTCTCTTCAGGACCTTCTCGATACGTTTTTGAACTACTCAAATACGCTGGGCAATTTGGCAAAAGTGAAGGAACAGCACTGGGGATAAGTCGTGGAACCTTCAGTGGTAGAGTTATAAGCTGTCCATCCTCACAGTGGAACTCAGTATGTTTCCTTATTTCGGATGGATTAAAATGTAATTCACAAACCTGCAATTACAGACAATCAGTTAACCTAACCTGAACGAATTTCACCATGCATGTTAGAGGTTAGATCTCGTCTAACCTAATAGCCATTTTTTCAGATATCTTATAATACCATCTCTTAATTATATGAATATATGAACACACTATGAAATAAAATATTTGCGAATAAAAAAATGCATAACCTAGTAGGCTATCTAGTTACTTACCACTGAATACTTCGTTGGAACGAAATTCTCGCGCTTTATTGCACATATCCATTTCTTTTTTAGATCTTCATCTTTCGGAAATCTAAAAATCTGTACTTTGCTATTGGCACTGTAGTTTCCCCTACAATTAGGCACACAACATTTGTAGACCATTATTGCATTTTGTATGACAAACTTACGGATCACTTTCACAAGGCATTGCCTCAACAGTCCGCCATTTTCCTTTTAATCTCGACACCATGCACAGGCCTTATATCTAGGTGGTGTTGATTTAACACACTAAAAGAAAGTGACATTATCTCAAAACCAGACAAGCGTGGGCAGCACCCTCTTGCAAACAAAATTGACACAGGTATTATTCGAGATCACATTATGAAATACAACCCATGCGTCTCTCATTATCGGAGGGAGCATGCTCCTTTAAGAAGGTATTTACCTTCTGAAATTAACATTGTTACAATGCATAAAGACTTCACAAAAGAAAATCCAAGAGTGAAGTGTTCATATGATAAATATCACTCTGTTGTAGCAGATATGAACATTTCATTGACAACATTAGGCCATGAGGAGTGCAAAAAGTGCGAGACCCACAAGAACCATGACAATGATCATTACAAAGAACCAAATCCTTCATGCAATCAATGCCAAATTTGGTTACAACACAAAAGAAAATACACAGAAGCTCGCAAATCATACCAGAGCTATATCGATAAAGTAAACGCTTTAGAGTACAACGAGGTAGTGAGTGGAAAAAATGTAGTTTACTCTGTGGATCTGCAAAAAGTTATTATGTTACCAATGATTGATCAGTTTAAAGAGGTCATTTTCACAAAAAGAATTGTAGCTTTTAACGAATCCTTCGTTCCTTTAGGGACTCAAAATAAACACCTGAAGCCGATTGCATGCATATGGCATGAAGGTTGTTCTGGAAGAAAGAAACACGATATCATGAGTGCTTTGCATAGTTTTTCTATTCTTAACAGGGATGCTACCGAGATAGTGATTTGGATGGACAACTGTGCATCACAAAATAAAATAAAAATTGGGCTTTATTTTCCTACTTAGTTTGGCTGGTAAACTCTAAGGAAGTAGAAGCTGAAGTGGTGGAATTAAACTACCTGGAAGCAAGTCACACTTTTATGTCTTCTGACAGCTTTCACCACCAGGTAGCAAAAAATTTAAGGCAAAAGGGTAAAGTTTATGACTTTGATGACTTTGCAGAAGCCGTGCAAAACTGTAATTCTGGAAAAGTTTCTGTCACTAGTCCTTCAAATTTTTTTGATGCGTTCCGACTACAGCTCATCTCATGTTATTACGAAGACAGAGCCAAGGCCTTATTTGTCTGACATTGTACAGGTCACATTTCAAAGAGGAACTTCAAATTTGAAGTACAAAAATGATTATAATGAGGAACCCATTGAATTAACGTTTTAAAAAAAACAGTACTTAAAGAAGAATCAAGTTCCGAGGCCACCTACTAGAACAACTTTAAGAGGTATCAATAAGGAGAAGCAGGAGGAAATCTTCAAAAAATTGGTACCATTGATGCCAGAGAGTCGACGCAAGTTCTGGGAAAACTTGCCACTATCTGACTTACTTTTAGAACGTGATGTAGCTTAGTTTAAAGAACCTATTTTAAGCCTTAAATATTTGAGTTACAAGGTCTGTTGTTGCAAGCATGTAAGTGGTCTGTTCACTATCAATAAAATAAGATACATTTCCAAATGTGATATTTGTTATTATCCAGAATATGTTGCTGCCCTTAGATTCTGCCATAACAACTCCTTCAAAATATGAAGGCAAAAAGCAGTAAGTGTAAGTTACTGCCTTTTCCCTTAAAAAGTAATATTCCAATATATTTAGTGCACTAAGGAAAAAAGCAGTAAGTGCATTTACTGCCTTTTGGCTAAGTAAATACACCAATCAAAAGCAGTAATTGTAAATTAAACTGTGAAAGAGTAATATGTTCCCAAAGCAAACCATAAAATTGATTTTAAAACTAACAAATAGGTATATATAGCGAAAGAATTTTGATGATGTGACATTTCTAACATAAAAAAATCTTTCAAAATGTTAAACACTTAAATTTCTGGGTTCCATGTTGAATGCAGTTACGTCTTTTTGGCTTAGGAGGGCAGTGCTGACAGAGGTAGTTACCGTACATGTGGTTACAGTGTTGCCAGATTGCTAATCTTCAACGTCGTTTTTCCGCCGGATATACTCGCAAGATGAAATTTTGTAAGGGACATTTTTTTATTGCTGGCATGTGAGGAGTCGCGCTGCGACGTCCGAGTGCGCGAATTACGCTTCATCCTGTATAACCTCCAGTACAGTCAAAACTCTTCCCCTAGGAAAAATGATAAATTCCTATGTATTTGTGTAATTTACCCAACCTCATTTTCAAGCGTTTTTATTTGATGCTTTATTTCGCGAGTGTATCGTCCGTCGCCTCCGTGTATCGTGTTTCCTGCTCGCTACAGCAGCATGTGTGCTTTACGACTGGGGATTTGGGACGGCAATCGTCCTACAAGCAAGATGGGCTAGCGCGCGCTAGCGACTCAGTTAATCGGGACGAAATAATGAGTTTCTTATTGTGTGGTTCGCGCACTATTAACACAGTTTCTGTGCGTAATTTCGTTGGAATTGTATACCACGTGTTTTTTCTAGCGGTTCTGTGCTTTTCCCCGTGTCAAAGTCATATGTTAATGTATGAGACATACCGATCTGTTTCGTATGTGGTAGTTTCGCGTATTTCAGTGCATTTTTGTTTATTCTTACTTCATAATTGTAATGAGTTGAATGTATTTCAGGGAGTTGTGTCGGTGACAGTTTCTGTTATTTTCTCTTCATGTTATGGCCCAAAACATAACAAACGTTATCTCCAACAGAGATACCTGTACCTATAAAATTAAATTTCCGTTCATTTTACTGTCTAATAAAGGAAACTATTATGCGAATCACCTTCGGGGATACATTTTATTTCGAGTTATCGACATTTCGAGATATAGAGAATACCGTTTTTGAGCATGTATAGAACATAATTGAATCACATGTATCTATGGGCTTTTACTGAATTCATTGTGTTTAACAGTACTTAAAAATATACAAAGAAACTCTATTTTATGGCATCACTTCAATTATTATAGTAACTTTTTAGAAGATAGGATACAGTACATACAGTAGTGAAACAAGAAATTTAGCTCCGTTAACACATTTGGAAAAAATCGGTTAGTCTCTTCTGTTCGTTGCGGTTAACCTTTCCTTCCTTCATGTTGAAACGTCTTGTCAATACCACGCAGCCGAGTTTCGTAAAAGGAGCTTGTCATCCGCGACTTCTGGGCTTGCTTTCGTACGTGACCGGTAATTGACACCCGAGAAACGGTGAGGCTTCGCCGATCTCTAGAAGTTCGAGTTTTTCGGTTGCCGTCATATTAGTTTCCAGCTTCACTGGAACCCTTTCTTTACTTGTTAACTTTTTCTCACAAACCGCAAATGCCGTATTGCACAGTTAATGTTGCTCAAAATTCGAGTTACGGCGTATTTTGTGCCTCAAGGGAGAAATGTTTGCTTCGAGAAATTCGTATAACTGAATTTCGAGAATAGAGAAATAAATACACCTGGAGAAGAGGATAAACGGCCGGAAAATCTAAGTTAGTTCGGGTTATCGAGGTTCGTATGTATGTGTCATAAATGAGAGTGATTAGGTACATTTTCTTGTAACCATTTAAATGTTTTTTTAGTTTAAAATTTTAAATTTAATGGTCAATTCACATTGTAACTAGATATGTATGCCTTTTATCCTGTCCTTTTTTTCACTTAGACCGTGGCGCAATATATGTGATGAAATCCAAGAATTAAAAAATCTTCCTATTTTTGATTTTTCAAGTTGGCAGCCATGTCTGTTAAATTTATTTGGCTGAAGATGGCCACTAAGTGGCTGAAACTAGTCCCAAGACTTATGTAATATCATTCACTTGATATATTTTATTGAAAAGGTCTTGTCAATTTATTCTTATAATTGCACTTCAATGCAGAGCAAAAATGAAATTTCTAGCTTTATAATTACCATTAATAACACAAATTCTTTAATCTCTTTAAAGTCTACATACAGCATGTACTGTGCCTCTTAGATGTGTGAACCAACATGTGTGAATTGTAAAACAGTAAATGATAACGTGCATTTGAATTAAATAACTGTCGTAAAATTCAGGATATTAGTGGTGTTACATCCCACTAGTTATTAACGGTTCTTGGGGGTTGACTAATGGTAACTTGGGTATATTTTTATAATAGTTCTTATATCAGTATGAGTTACAATGTATATGTGGTATTATTCACGTGATTTTTCTTAATATTTTCAATCTTTCTGTTTATTATTGAAATGTGGTTAGGTGTGAGAGAGGACCACTAGTCCTAACTTTGCCAAAACTAAAATCCAGTAAATAAATACAAATGTGTTTGTAATTAAGTAGAACTTTGTAAAATATGAAATGTTGTTAATACAGTTTTTCATAAATTTTCTCAGTCTCAGTAACTACTATCCTGACAAGCAGTTTGTAATCTTAGCTGCAAAACAATGCTTTAAAATAAATAAATCGGAACATTCTACAACTCTACTTCCATACAGCATATCACAAAAATGTGCAGTGCTCAGAACCATATTAGACAGCTCGTAACTGTCAGTAATGTTAGTAATGCACGTGATACATAATGACTATACATTGTTCGGTTTCGGTTACACAAGGACCTTGTTTATCTGGATAAAGTTGGACCAGGACTGATCCGGATTATCGAAAATTTGGATAATCCGGAAAACAATAAAAAACAAATACAGTACATGTTATATAATCTAGTAACACAAGTTGTACAGTAATACCTTTTTTTCAGTTGTACAAAAAAATATCAGGACACTTTTCTTACATTTATGACTATATTTTATGCACTAAAATAATGTGTGAGTTTTTTCTGTTTTACATTTGAAGAGTGTTTTGCGCGCAGCACGATCACGGAGACGTTTTACTAACAACAAACACTTCTGCTGGTGTGGTTTCAGTCAAGGATTCTAAATAGGCCTTCAGTTTGACCAGCGGCATTGTTGCCTCTCCACAAGTCATTGTTTCTTCTGATGGAGCGCTGGTTTCATTTTCGAATTCACCATCAGTGAATTAATAGTGCGTTGCATTCAGAAGAGCGTAGGTTCCAGGAAAATGTCGGGACGGTACCATTGATAGATTGTGGCCGAATTACTTCCAATTCCTGTCGTTAACTATCCTTGGTGGAAAAGACATTTAAGAAGAGTTGACGCCCTAAAAGAAATACCAGTACTGTACAAGTAAAAAATAAATTTTTATTATTTTCGATCTGGATAAACCAAAGATCCGGATTAACGAGGGCTGGATAAATGAGGTTCTTGTGAACTGGTTTTTATAGTTTTATCATATTTAAGATATTGCTTGTACAGTAAATTTGCTCGACATGGGAAAGGAAGCTACCTGACTCAGCTTAATTGTAAGAAATTGAATCAGAAGTTAACTACTACTACTACTACTACTTCACCATTAGACTTTGTATGTTGCTGATACTTAGTCATACAAAATACATACAGTAATTTTCATATAGAAAATGTTTAAACATAACAATCTTCTAACTTTTGTATTATAGTGACTTTTTTTAAGGCAGTTTTTGAAAACACTTCCGAGCTGAAACTATTATACAGTTATCTTCAGGATATAATGGCTTTTCAGCAACATAAGGTGTTATATATGTCAGCCTGAAACTACCTTGGATTGAAATCCTGCTTGGAACTCTTGCAGAACAAAATTCTGGCACCTTGGCATCTCTGAAAAAATGTGCAAGTAGTTAGTGGGATGCAAAACTAACATTATTATTATTATTATTATTATTATTATTATTATTATTATTATTATTATTAAATCCTATTTGATACTTGTTAATTTTTTTTTTTTACTGAACAGTAAATTGGAAGTTTTCTTTCCTTGATTTCTCAATCCTAGTGACTTTTATTTGTCAATCAATCAATCAATCAATCAATCAATCAATGGAAATTTATTGAACGTCTCCCTTGGTAAGTTATTCCAATCCCTAACTCCCCTTCCTATAAATGAACATTTGCCCCAGTATGAGTATTTATTATACACTCACTTAGTAACAAGTGTCTTGCCCATAGTTTGTCTTGCCTGAACCAGTCCTCTGAAGGGATATAATACACATTCTGTTATGAGGAAAAGGTTGAGTTCACGGTTGTTTCAAATTTCTTCATGTAGATTAAAAGTGATAACATTAATTTGCCAACTGAACTTTCTCTTTGCAGAGCACTCCTTGTAAACATCCAGTAATAGTACTTCAAGATGTAGCATTTGTAGATCTTCATGCTTTGGTAGAATTTATTTACCATGGTGAGGTGAATGTTCATCAACGAAATCTTAGTTCATTCCTCAAGACTGCAGAAGTTCTGCGAGTTAGTGGACTTACTCAACAGGCGGACGATAGAGATGAGGTACGTTTCGATTCAGAATTTGGGATTATATATAACTCAACGAATCTTAGTACTAATTTTTTTCAGCTTCTACTTTTATTTGTATACTGGCCTTATGGACATAGAAAGTTCTCATCCAAGAATTCTGCTTACTACTAATTTAGATTAAAGCATATCTATTCTTGCATGTTGGGTAGCATACATATATATCCTACCATATTTCAACAAAGTAAGTGTATTGCAACTTTAAAACTGGATATTATTTGTTATCAAGATCATAAATTTTGAGTTTTGTCATTCCACCCCCCTCCTTCGTGTAATTTTGAGATACTGTGCATAATTTTTGCTAATGTTATAATTTTTTGGATTTATATTTAAGAAGTTATTGCAGAAAGATGAGGTGGGTTGCCCCTCAGCATTCAAACTAGACATCTCCTTTCCTAATTACACACATTAGGAATTCATTCAGGTATTATTCTTAAACATTTCCAAAGGATATATTCAGTTTGAGCTTGGACAGTCGCCAGGGTGACTTCTGGCCATACTTGCTAGAGCTTATGATCTCCATCTGTGTATTTTTTGCAAGTAAGCACCAGTCACCGTCACCGGTGTGTCTGTCTGTCTGTCTGTCTGTCTCTCTCTCTCTCTCTCTCTCTCCCAAGCTACCAGTTCTTTTATCAGTTGGTAACGTTGACATCTTCTGAGTCTTTCCTAAGGTCTCCACTTCTTTCTTCTCCAGTCTTCCCTCTTCTGTCCTCTTTACTATGTACAAAAGTACCATACTCTGCCACCATTGAGGATTTTTCTGGTGCAGTGCCTGTCCAAAGTCTGGTCCTGTGAAACCACAACTGATTATGAAATACTTCAAAAATAAACCTCAGCACTCAGTACGGAAGTTACATGTTCAGTAATTAAATTTATTTCCTGGTTTTTGTGTAAGCGCTATAAATGTTTATTATTAACAATTTACCTAAGCAAGATCAGGCTAGCTGAGATCTGAGGACAAATTCAAAATCTCAGTTGCACTTTAGTTTAACATAAGTTCATAAAGTAGTACGAACATATCGTGACCTTACATTGGATGGCGGAAATGTATGACCATTCATGGATGGTTCTGACTAAAAGGTTCTAATAATATTGTGGGTATGCCACGGCTGGTGTCAACGGAAATCCATGAAAATCCATTTGCGGGAGTGTAAGTTTGTTGAATACCGGTCACATGTTACAACGTTTACCATCAGGCTCTTATCGACATCACAAGAATACGTATCTTATAACTATTTGAGACTATCGTAATACTTAATCTATAAATAAGAACATCGAGAATTTGTTTGGAAGGATATTCCGATTTAATTAATCCATCTTCTAATGAAACATAATTAACAATAATGACTGAAAGTAACAACATGATCGGATAATAAAGGAAGTTGAATATGACAATCAACGCAGTTGACTAAATATCTGTATGGTTTCGTTGGTTGTTACGTTCTTCGCACATAAGGCATTATAATATCGTACAAATAAAGAAACATGTTGATGATCAATTTAACATTAAATTAATATCTCGGATAATTCATCAAATCCAACATGATAATCTGCTGAAGGCTTAGAATATATGATTATTAATTTAATTATTTAAACTATTTGTTTCCGCCCGCCGACAAGAATAAGATAGGAAAACATCTTTCCTTTATATCTGTCATTTGTTGGCCAAAATCTTGTCCTCCAGTATTCTATTAATATATCATAAAAGTCATTGCGCAAATTAGCGAAAACTTAATCAACAAGTTGAGCGTTCGCCAACAACCTGCATTCAATGTCGTGAAACCTAATGATGACATGATCATGGACATCAAAATGAAACTCGTAGCTCATCTCCAATAAATAAAAACCCAAATTGCAGAATAGGAACAGCATACTTATGTAATCCTAAAAATTGCTGCACTTAAATAAATCAAATATCTAGCTACACAACATTATCAGGGATAATCATGATTTGGGAGTTATCATGGTCCCACAGCATCTGGATAAGTCCGTAAATTTTCCTGTAAGGTTTTGAAGTTCTAATACAGACTACAAGATGTGCGTACTACATCAACTACTACTCAATAGGAGGTACTAAGTTATGCATTACATCATATGACACTAATATTTCCAGTTATACAACATTTTGCATTTCTTGTTGGTATTACTTGGTGTTGAAGATCTTCCAACCACAATTATCTACACAAATGCATGAAATTCGTTTCATTAAAGTATCACGGGTTAATATTCTGATGACCATTTATACCAATATGCCAGTATCCTTCGGGAAGTATTATTTTGAAAATACAACTATCAACCTTTAAATGCTTGTCCATTTATCAATATCAATCACTATATTCGCATGATGAACACCTATTCTATTTCCCTCAACATTAACCTCATTGGGATTCTCGAAGACTAACATTACATTGCTCGTAATGCTTATTTCCCAACAAACTATTATACCATAATCATCACGCATATTATAATTTCATTATATTGACGACCCTATCATTCAATACTTCCTATCATTTCGCATATACATGATGCTTACTCTTAATCCTTCATTCATAATATACAAGCACATTATCACCGAAGAAAACTATCTCGTTCCCAAATACGCGTGAAACTCACCATTATGTCATCGCGGTCCAATTCAAATATTTCTCTTACAAAGGTTTACATGCATAACATAAGCATTACTGTATAAGAAGATTTCCAATCTTGACTCATATCAATTGCTTTATGATTGCTCCAATAAGAATTATCTATGCAATAACTGAACACGTCACATTCTAATAACGTGAAAGAAAATCTACACTACTGTAATGCATCTGCGTAGTAGAATAAAGGAAAGGACAATCTTTAGGGTACTTATCACATTGACGGATTCTTGCAGATAGAGCTCCATCATTTCGGCTGTTGTAACATCATGATTTTAATCATCTCAGCATATTTCCAGACCCGCCAGGATTCCAACCTGGCTTAGGCCTGCATGTTCATGCTAGTTGATGGCTCACGATAACAATCCTTCGTATAGGTAGGCATCATGATACCTGGAACTTGTAAAATAGGATTAGTATGATATTACACACCAAAAATTAATATATTAGCGTTTCTTTGCGACACTTGCCTTATTTCTTTATATTAAACGCTATATCTCGTAATTTTATAATTTACTTCTCGTATTTTACGACAACTATTCAAATTCCTACAACTTATGTCTAGCTTCCTTCTTTACTTGTAGGATGCTAATTAATTTATTATTTAACATCTATTCAATACATTATAGTCTTATACAATTAGGATATGATCCTTATTACCTTATGAAATGTGAGACATGTTTTGCCTTTCATTGAAGGCATCTTCAGTGATTGTACTTCCTCAAGGTTAAATCTGGCACCTGATTTATAATTAAAATATAATTATTAAGATTTAATATTAATACACAGTCTCGTGAAGGTATGGTCCCTCTAGAAGATGTAGAACACCGTGGAAAAGAATGTGGTTATATCGTTCACCGTAAACTATGTCTGTGGGCTTATGGACCTAAGTTACAGAGGCTGAGCCTATACAACGGAGGGTGACTAGTTGGAGAAAAATATTAATTTCCAAAAGAAGAGATAAAATTTATTTTACAAAATCATAGTTAAGACAGACATAGTCTGGACAGATTAACGCTGCTGATACATTCAGACATAGTTTACGGAGAATGATATAACCACATTCTTTTCCACGGACACCTTCTAGAGGGACGCACTTTCATGAGACGGTCAAACAAACCTGTCAAATACTCTGATATACTCGTCTCAGCAGCGACTTCAACATATCAACGTCTTCTTGCATTAGTTATCTTACGATAATTTTTTATTAATAGACTTAATAAGATAATTTTAAATCGTTCGCTTTTTTCCGGCCATTATTTTTTAGCTCCTGCGTTTTTCATAAACAACAGAATTGAACCTCAGCTTTTGTGTATTGTCATATCATTCTTGTCTATTGAAGTCTTGAGTTCGATATCTGACCCCCAGCGACGCGTATGTTCAGATTTCTTACAAAGGGGATCCACTTCAGTGTCGGACATGTGGTTTTTTTAGAATTCATATGACACAAAATTCTTTTCTTTTTAGACAAACATTTTAAATTGTTTGTAGTGATTTTAGCATTTGTTGTATATGTTATGTCTCAACATCTTTATTTTATAACTATTCCACAGTGTCATTACTTTTAAGAAATCACAGTTTAATTCTTATAAGTTATTAGTAGGGCCCAGATTTATAATAATAATGTTATTTGCTTCACGTCCCACTAACTACTTTTTAAGGTCTCCGGAGACGCCGAGGTGCCAGAATTTAGTCCCGCAGGTGTTCTTTTACGTGTCAGTAAATCTACCGACACGGGGCTGTCGTATTTTAGCACCTTCAAATACCACTGAACTGAGCCAGGATCGAACCTGCCAAGTTGGGGTTAGAAGGCCAGCGCCTTAACCGTCTGAGCCACTCAGCCCGGCCCAGATTTATATGTACTAAAAAACTGAAAATATGCATGCAAATATGCACTAAAAACATAGAATATATGCACGGAAAGTAAGGAAATATGCTCGTAAAAACATGCAATTTTATTCACTTACCTATTTACAGGTACCATTTATTGCAAAAAGAAGCATCACGATAGGTAACTAGTAGTCTTTCAATGTTTTATGGAGACAAACTATGTCTATTGTCCATCAAAATGAGTTTATAGGCTGAGAACGATCGTTCTACATCAACTGACGTGATTGGACAGTACTTATACATGGACACCAACGTTTCGGAGCATACATCCGGTGAGGTTACCCTAGTTCCACTCAAGTATTGACTAATTAACTTAATCTTCTTCAGTCCTGGGTCCGAATTCAACACCTTTTCTAACTTGCATTTAACTCTTCTCTCCAATTTCACCTGGAGAGGAATTCAATGAAGATGCAGCTTTCTCAACGTGATCACGTGATTCATGGAGGGGAGTACTAGAAAATTCTAAGCTCTCAATGGATTTTGGAAGTTTAGAAAAATGTGCATGAATGAAATTCACATCTTGATAAACAGTAGCGGTTTCAAACACAACTTTTGCATCACGGACACACGCAACATGCTTATCTTCAAGTTTTGTAACCAATTCTTTCAATTCATTAAATTTTCCTGATAAAATGATACTGTAATAACCATGTCCCCCACCTAGTCAGGACAATTTCGGGTGGCAAAGGAACTTCAGGTAGACAATCTTTGTAGAACTGGACACGAGCTGGAGCTTTCAGAAACAGTTTCTTCCCACATCCAATTAAATTGTTAACAGCTTGAAACTGTGCACGTATTTCTTCTGCAATGCGGTGTAATCCGTGCTCTAAACAGGTTATGTGTATGAGTTTTGGATAAAATACTTGGAGGGCCTTTGCTGCTTTCAACATATACGAAGCTGCATCTGTGAGCAATTTCAGATGGCCACAATTGTCGCAGATCATTTACAAATTTTGCTATTGTGCTATGGTTGGTTTTCTCTAGTACTTCACAAGTAAGAAGATGAGGCTTACCGGGTTCGTCTGGGTGTAATTTACCAACCATGAAATTTGCTATGTAACGGTCACATGATCCTTTGTCTCATCCACTGATATCCAGACACAGTTCCTTCCGATATCAGAACAGATCAATTCCAGGGTAGATTCATATAGCGGAGGTAGGTAATTTTTCCTAAGAGTTGATTCATCTGGTGCTTTTTGATTTACACAATATTTCTCGAGAAATGATAGCAGAACTGGATTGTTTAATTTATTCCTTGGAATGTTGCTGCATACGAAAGCCCTACAAAGGTCATTTGAAAATGTATGAAGAATACAGGACTTGGGCTTTACCTGCGTAAGAAGTAGTTGTTGTGGTGCTCTGTTCTTCCCCTCCTTTGCTTTAATATGTGCAGTTGTTTTTGAATGCTGTTCAAGCTGAAATTTCTTTTCACATTTCACTTGCTTTGAGCAAACTTGACAGTACACGATGACACCATCTGTTGAATAGTCCCTATTACCCGACACCCACTGTTTTAGTAAATCTCTTCTGCTGCTCTTTTCCTTTGGGATTTTTAGAAGCTAACACGTTTAAAAATGAGTTGCAGGGCATTAAAATGGAACGTAACTAGTGAACTGAAGATATTTCTGTCCTGACCAAGTGCCCACCCCCCTGAGATTATCTTCTGTGGTAGAGAAAGGAATTCAGGGAAGTCCAGCCTGCCTACCCACACCTAAGCTATCTGTTGGCATTGTCAGTTGTGAAAGTAAAGTGCCATTAGACAGAGAGTCGAAAATATCAACTAGTGACGGATGCACATAAAATAGGCAACTAGCTAGGGATGTACAAAACAGATTTATTTTATTAGTTCTTGTAATTGTCTTTAAATCCAGACATTATGTACCGGAATATGCTGTTACGTCTAGAATATGCACTAACCCTCAAAATGTATCAAAATATGCAATTGCATATGCGCATATGCATTTTTAAAAAGTCCGGGCCCTTGTTATAACTGATAATGTCCTCTGACCAATGTTTGTTTTAAGATTGGCTGATGATGCCCAATGAAGGAAGGGCAAAACATGTCCATTTAAATTTAATAATTTCTATGTTTATTTAACCACATAACCGTGTAATCAATTGTATTGAATAGGTGGGGTAATAAAAATACTCCTTTTGTAAATTTAGTGAGAGATAAGTTTTATCGCTCAAAGTTACACTATTACCAAGAGCACTCTTGCTCCACTCAGTTACAATCTAGCTCCAACATTTACAATATTCCAAACCAAACCAAACCAAACCCCATGGCACTACAGCCCTTGAAGGGCCTTGGCCTACCAAGCGACCGCTGCTCAGCCTGAAGGCCTGCAGATTACTAGGTGTCGTGTGGTTAGCACGACGAATCCTTTTGGCCGTTATTCTTGGATTTCTAGACCGGGGCCGCGACCTCACTGTCAAATAGCTCCTCACTTCTAATCATGTAGGCTGAGTGGACCTCGAACCAGCCGTCAGCTCCAGGTAAAAATCACTGACCTGGCCAGGAATCGAAGCCGGGGCCTCTGGGTAAGAGGCAGGCACGCTACCCCTACACCACAGGGCCGGCTTACAATATTCCAACCTCTAAAAATCACAAAGTTTCCAATCCAAATTTTACATTATATTATTACAAAAACAGTCTTTACTGTCTTACCTGCACAACAGCGTGATACACAATTATGAATATTTCGAAATTAAACGAGCAGTAAGTGCCCATACTAAATGGCCTTAGTGGTCAAAAGGAAAGGTTTAAGATATCAGCCATTAACAAGTTTGAGGAGGCAAAACACTTGCACTCCCTTGGAAATACACTTTGAAACACTTAGGGCCATTAGCCCACATAGCCTCTGTAACTAAATATCCTGAGCCTATACTACGGAGGGTGACTAGTTGGAGAAAAATATTAAGTTCCAAACGAAGAGAGAAAATTATAGTTTTACAAAATCATAGTCCCCCCAACACCAAGTTGAATGGGAATAAAAAGAGGATGGGCACTCTTTATTCTCTATGTTAGATTTAAGTCCTTAGACTTGCTGGAGAATTTACATTAAAAAGATGATATTGAACTTAAGAAATTTAAATTAAGAATGAATTTTGAAACCTTTCCCTAAAGTCAGCTTTCTGAAACTATCACATAATTAAAAGATGTCTGCCATTACCTTGAGCTGGTGGGCCTTCTGATGGCGGGCAAGGCTTGCCCCCTGCCTCCATTACGTATGCACTTTAGACCTCAAGACTGGAGTGATGAATAGACAACATGGTCCAAAAGGCTCCCAGCTTTTATAGTAGAGGGTAAGGTTCCATAACTTTCTACGCCGAAGGCCTGTACACACGCTCAATTTCGATTGGCTACCTAATATATACACCAACATTTCTGATTGGCTAATAATTTGATGAAGAAGGAAGAGATAGAAGTGCTAAAGTAGAACGCAGCCCGGAAGGCGGTTTGAGGAGGGTTGCGCAGTAACATTCGCGCGCTTTGTAGTACGACATGCTTTCTGCTGAGCCAATAGAATCATTTCAGTAAGAGGTGACTGTTTGTGCGTGTCACGAGTGAATGTTTCGAGTTTTATTTGTAATTATCATAATCAACGAATTTAGGGAACTATTTGCGTGTGTACAATAGATCCAGGAAGAGCAAAAAGACAAGTATTCCGTCGACAGGCGAGGGAAATAGTAATTAAAGTGTATTTGTATTTTGTAAGCATGCAGCAGCAGGCGTTCATAGGCGGAGAAGGTGAGAAACGCCATGTTGCCACGCTTCAAAAGAAGACAGCACTCGCGTGTGGTATCGGTCTGCGAACAGTAGGCCTACAGAGGATAAAACAAGCTTCGAAAATGAAAATAATGCGGTGTTCAGGTCGCCAGAGAAGAACCCTTAGAGGAAGAAGCCAGTGACCTCGATGATTTCAAGAAAAATGTTCTGCGTACAACAATATTTGATATGTATAAAAACGGCGAATATCCTACGGCATTGAAACTGGACCGTCCATTTACCTTCCTTAATATCTCGAAAATTTTCCTCAACACTTTCGCGGGTTTTGATGTTAAAAATTAATTTGGACTTCAAGGAAACGTTTAAGCCCACGAAAAATATAGGTCATCGCTTTGAAATTCAAGATATAACTGGAAGAAAAATATGTTTACACGTTCATGCTGTTATGCTCTCTGCACTTCGCCTTCATTTCTCTCAACTTCCATTTAACTTCTTTAATATCTCGAAAAATACAAGAATGCTAGAAATGAAGAGGGCAGAAAAGAATACAGGCGATTAAAGAATGAAGTGGATAGAAAGTGCAAGGTAGCTAAGGAAGAATGGTTGAAGGAGAAGTGCAAGGATGTCGAAGGCTGTATGGTCCTGGGAAAGGTAGATGCTGCATACAGGAAAATCAAGGAAAACTTTGGAGAAAGGAAATCTAGGTGTATGAATATTAAGAGCTCAGATGGAAAGCCACTTCTAGGGAAAGAAGACAAAGCAGAAAGATGGCAGGAGCATATCCAACAGTTGTATCAAGGTAACGATGTAGATAACTTCATTCTGGAACATGAAGGGGCTGTTGATGCTGATGAAATGGGAGACCCAATTTTGAGGTCAGAGTTTGACAGAGCTGTGAGTGACCTAAATAGGAACAAGGCACCTGGAATTGATGATATTCCCTCTGAATTACTGACTGCCTTAGGAGAAGCCAGCATGGTAAGGTTATTTCATTTAGTGTGCAAGATGTATGAGACAGGAGAAGTCCCATCCGATTTTCGGCAGAATGTTGTTATACCTATTCCCAAGAAAGCCGGTGCTGACAGGTGTGAAAACTACCGCACTATTAGTTTAGTATCTCATGCCTGCAAAATTTTAACACGTATTATTTACAGAAGAATGGAAAAACAAGTTGAAGCTGAGTTGGGGGAAGATCAATTTGGCTTCAGAAGAAATGTAGGAACACGTGAAGCAATCCTGACTTTACGTCTGATCTTAGAGGATCGAATCAAGAAGGACAAGCCCACGTACATGGCATTCGTAGATCTAGAAAAGGCATTCGATAATATTGATTGGACCAGGCTATTTATGATTCTGAAGATGATAGGGATCAGATACCGGGAACGAAGAATTATCTACAGTCTGTATAAAAATCAGTCTGCAGTGATAAGAATCGAGGGCTTTGAAAAAGAAGCAGCAATCCAGAAAGGAGTGAGGCAAGGCTGCAGTTTGTCCCCTCTCCTTTTCAATGTTTACATAGAACAGGCAGTAAAGGAAATCAAAGAGAAATTTGGAAATGGAATCACAGTCCAAGGAGAGGAAATCAAAACCTTGAGATTTGCGGATGATATTGTTATTTTATCTGAGACTGCAGAAGATCTCGAGAAGTTGCTGAATGGTATGGATGAAGTCTTAGGTAAGGAGTACAAGATGAAAATAAATAAGTCCAAAACAAAAGTAATGGAGTGCAGTCGAACGAAGGCAGGTGATGTAGGAAATATTAGATTAGGAAACGAAGTCTTAAAGGAAGTAGATGAATATTGTTACTTGGGTAGTAAAATAACCAACGATGGCAGAAGTAAGGAGGACATAAAATGCAGACTAGCACAAGCAAGGAAGAGCTTTCTTAAGAAAAGAAATTTGCTCACTTCAAACATTGATATCGGAATTAGAAAGATGTTTTTGAAGACTTTTGTGTGGAGCGTGGCATTGTATGGAAGTGAAACATGGACAATAACTAGCTCAGAAAGAAAGAGAATAGAAGCTTTTGAAATGTGGTGTTACAGAAGAATGCTGAAGGTGAGATGGATAGATCGAATCACGAATGAAGTGATACTGAATCGAATTGGTGAGAGGAGATCGATTTGGCTAAATTTGACGAGAAGAAGAGATAGAATGATGGGACACATCTTAAGACACCGAGGACTTGTTCAGTTGGTTTTTGAAGGAAGTGTAGGTGGCAAGAACGGTAGGGGTAGACCAAGGTATGAATATGACAAACAGATTAGAGCAGATGTAGGATGCAATTGTTACGTAGAAATGAAAAGGTTAGCACAGGATAGGGTGGCATGGAGGGCTGCATCAAACCAGTCTATGGACTGATGACTCAAACAACAACAATATCTCGAAAATTTCCCTCAACACCTTCTCGGGGTTTGATGTTAAAAATTAATTTGGACTTTCAGGAAACTTTTAAGCCCACAAAAAATATAGGTCATTGCTTTGGAATTCAAGATATAACTGGATGAAAAAATGTTTACACATACATGCTGTTATGAGTAGCCAAATTGGCATCACCACACCTCATACTTCTGTCTTTCTCTGCGCAACAAAACCGCCTTCCGGGCTGCGTTCTACTCTAGTAACCTTAGAACACAAAAAGCAATCTACAAACACTTCAGGTTATTGAATTTAGGAACTACAAATTTCTTTGAATATTAATAGTCCATCCTCCCATCAGAGGGGGCAATAATAGAGACATCTGAAGACTGAAGTTCAAACTTCTTTCAATACACACTTCAAGGTTCACATTACAGATGGCCTTGTAAAAGGCGTTCATTTCAAATGTACGGAGCAGGTGTACCTCTGGTACAGACCTCTACCCCCTAAAGTTTTTCCACTGCTGGTACAGTTTTGAAATTTGACATTTAAGAAAATTTGAAAATTTCTTGATGGGGAGTTTATTCACAAGATATTTGAATGAAATAGTTCTTGAAGCAGTTGATGACTTCGTAGGAGTCCGGACGTTCATGCCCAAGTTGGACGGCCAAGACGGTCGCACTGCCGGTGCATTCCCTATTGATCGCCTCCACTTGTTCCTTTTTCCATAACTTTTTCCTTTCTATTATCTTGGCCTTATATTCCCTCCTCAGTCTACAAAACCTTTCCCTTTCTTCTTCCCCTCCGTGCTTCCTTAAATCTTTCAGCGCCATTAGAACTACTCTCCTCAGTCCTTTACACTCGTTATCAAACCACCCCTCTGTCTCTTCTACCCTTTTCCCCCTATGACATATCACCTCTGCTACCCTCTTAATGGAGTATTCTACTAGCTCTAAGGTCCTGTCCACATTATTACATCTCAATGCTACTTCGCACCCTACATTAATAATTTGGAAATAATTTTGTAAATACTCATCGTCTTGTTTTAGTCTCCTCTGTCCATTTATATTTAATGAGATTCATGCCCTTTTTTCTATCACTCGTTCTTTTTCCTAACATATCCCCGCGTTCCCCCTTCCTCAGGTTTATCTATATCGGGGCATGGTGGGATTCAGCCCAGTTAATCACTTCCATTTTATTTAAGCTCGCCAACATTTCCTCTGAGCTGATTACCAAGTCAATAACACTCCCTCCTTGCTTTGTAATATATGTCAACTTCCCCTGGTTATCCCCCAGTCTACCATCCATTCAAAATGTATAAATTGCTTGCCGAACAAAATTCAAGCAGTTTCTGCCCATACCCATTTATTCCATTATCTTTACTCCTCCTTTCGCTCCTCCTGATTCCTTTCGCCTCTTTATTATATAAGGGGCTTAAGTTCGCTATTCTCTCATTCCAGTCGCCCATCAATATCGTCTCCCCTTCTTCGTACTTCTCCTTTATCCCACTAATTTCCACTATTAGCTCTTCAAAGAAACTATCATTTGCATATACAGAACCACTGGCGTGGTTGTATAAAAAGGCCAGGCATACCTCTTTCGGTTTGCCCCCCCTAGGTTAACCTTCACCTAAATCACCCCTTCCATCTGATTTTCTAAAACTTTGATCATGTCGCAAATTTCCTCCTTTATTAGTAAAGCTAGTCCACCTGGATTCCTTCCCCCCCTCCCCGTTTTTTTAATAGTTATGTTCGTTACCATATACCCTTTCCAGGTCAAACTCGTTCCTTCTCCTAACCATGTCTCCAAAAGGGCAACAATGTCAAAGCTCTCCACTACTTTTATCACTCCCCTGTTGCCCAGTTTACTTAGTACCCCTTCAATATTTACAAATCCTATTTTCCAATATAGCTATTTATTCCCCTCTTCCTCTCCTACCCTTCCTCCCTTACATTTATTTCCTTATGTTGTGTTGATCATTCTATTTCTGGTTACCCTCGCTCCTTCTCTTTCAGCTACCCCTTCTTCCTTTTTATTCATTTTGGCACTCCCCTTACTGGCCTTGTCATCCTGACCTTTGTTTTCCTTACCCCATAAGTCTTTTACAGTTAAGCTCCTTCCCCTACCCAGACCTTCTCGGCATCTTCTTTCTTCTCCTTCCACAGATCCACTTGCATGTGACCGCACCAGCCTCTCCTCACTCGGTGATCTACCCGATGCCTCTGGGCACTGGACTTCAGTCACTTCGTCACAGTTATTCACTACTGGTCAGCACACTCGGCACAAGCTTCGACTTTCCTTTCACCTTCACCTGCCTCTTGTTCGCTAACCTGCTGATATCTGACATCCGTTTCCTGAAGCTTGTTCACTCCCCACACACGTGACCACCGGCCGTTTCCAACTACCAACTGTCGGTCTCTAATATTTGCTCTCAAACCTTGTTTTCCCGCTACCCAAAGATGTTTTCTCAGAATTCTCAGCTCTTTCATTGTTTCACTGCCAATATCACTCTTCAACCATACCTCCTCCCCTTTTAAATTTCCTGCGTTCCTTAGCACAGTATCCGCCATCAGGGTGGATATTAGCGACACTTTAATGGGCCTATTGCCCTTCCTTCTCCCCACTCTGTAAACATCATCAATGTCAACCTCGCTGAAGTTGATCTTCATTTTGTTTTGCACCACATCCACCACCTTGTACACTTTGTCCACTTTGTTTTCTCTGGCCCCTTCTTGAATTCCATAAATAAAAATGTGTTTCCTTCTTTCCTGATCACCATTAAATCGTTCCATCTTCACCTTTACCAGCTCCTCCTCCAAGTTTTTGACCTTCCACAGCATTTCTACTTCTCTGTTGTTCTCCACCTTCCCCTTTAGATCTTTCATCTCCTCCTTGATACATTGCTTGATATCCTCAGCCTGGTTCGTTATCAGATCCCGTACTTGGTCTGCCTGACAAGCCTCCTTAACCAGCTCCTTTATTGCCTCGATTTCTTCCCATCCAAGAGCGCCCACGTTGCCTGTACCTGGTGAGTTGACTGAAAATTTTGAAATGCCCTTAAGCAACATGGCTAAGGGCTGAGGCAAACTACTGAAACCTGGTGATATTATCGGAGACAGTGCTGGAGGTTGAGGGGGTTTGAAAGCTGCGGTACTAATGATGAAGAGTGGAAGTTGTGGTGGATGATTAGCAGCTTGTTCAGATGGGGCAGAAGCTTGTTGTGGGTCAACAGCTCCCTACTCTCAGAATACTTATTAGGGTCCTCTTCAGTTTGTACATTTACTGGGGTGAGATAGTCACTCTTAGCACTAGTGACTCTGGACAACAATTGATTAACCTTATTTGACAACTCAGAAATGTGTTCAACTAGAATGTTAGCCATACTAGAGTGATCCTCATTAAGATTTAGAGACAATAGGTCCCTAGCTCTATTATAGAAATGGAATAACCTAGCTTGAACATGCTTAAGTTGATTTCCTGAGGGTTCACCTACTTCAAATAAGCTGAGAACAGAGGCAAGATCCATAATATTGGAAGTGGTGGGGGATAGAGCCTCACCAATTTCTTTCTCCCCGTACACCAGAACACAGATGGGGAAACTCTAAAGGTTCTTTAAGTCCAGCTGCATCTGTTGCAACTGTGTCACCGGACTGAAGCAAGACAATTAAGAGTTCGTAAATTAGTTCTTCCTTGCGCATATACCACGATTAATTTATTTAGCACATGTTTACCCTTAGGGCTGCTGTTAGGTTTATTTATTATATTTGGAAAATCTATTATTCATCAACAAGTTTAAATATAATAACTTACTTCAAGTTGGTACCCCTGTTAATTATCAGCCATGTTTTGAGGATTCATGTATATCGTAAATTTACTGATAGCTATTTGTACATTCCATTCCCATTGTACAGTTTTTCAACTTGTAGTCTATTACTAACACTAACGTCTTTGTAGTGAACGTGCCCCACAGGCATGATTTGAGTAGAGATTCGTGTGTGAACATTGAAGTGGACAAGGTCAATACAGATATTGTTAAAATTTGTAAACATTTTCGGAATACTCAGGTTATTGAATGCAGCAGTTTTGAGAGATACTGTTATACAAAACATGGCCTCCATCTAAACAATTCAGGTAAACGAAAGATAGCAAAAATTGTTCTAGATTTTATTAATCTTAAGATATGTACTGTAAAACAGGCAACTCTCTTGAGTTATAATACTGACCAGGAAAACTACTAGAAAGAGCCAGCTGTACTTCAAGCTGGCTCAGTCAACTAGAAAATGAAACTCAGGAAAGTAAGGAATTTCAAGTTACCCAATTGCAACAGTCAAGTTTTAGGGAGGAAGGGGGTCTGGGATTGCTCTTGGTAAACTGTCAAAGTGTAGTAAATAAACAATTAAAATTCGGTACATTGATGGAATCTTATGAAACTGATGTGGTGATAGGAGTGGAATCGTGGTTGAGAGCAGGGGTGGGTAATAGAGAAGTATTTCCAGAAGGGTACACAGTCTTATCGTAGAGACTGAGGAGATAAAAAGGGGGGGGGTGTGTGTGTGTGTTTATTCTGGTCAAGGAAACTTATTGTTCACATGAATGGTTTACCGATGAAAGGGATGAAATATTAGGGATAACATTAGTTTGTGATAATATGAAGGAGGTGGGAATTATAGGAACATACAGGCCTGGAAGAGAGGAAAGAGACATGGAAATATTTGAGAAAATAATAGATTATACTCATAAAAACAATAATAATGATATGGTAATAATTGGGGGAGATCTAAATTTGCCTGAAGTTGAATGGAATGGAGCTGCAAGTGAAGCCCATAAACAGAAACTGGCAAATAAGTTAATTTGGGAGGGAGGATTTACACAAGTAGTACAAAAACCGACTCGTCTCAATAACTTACTAGATGTATTCTTGGTTAAACCATGGGATATTGTTGATAAAACTGAGGTAATTGAAGGAATAGGAGACCATAAGGTTGTAATAATGGATGTAGGACTCATACCAAAAAGGCTTAATAAGAGGGTTACACAAGACAAGAAATTGTACAGAAAAACTAAAGTTGATGAATTTGGGACTTACCTTAAATCACAATTCAGTTGTTGGATAAGTGAAGGGAGTAATGTGAATACACTTTGGGCTAAATTTAAAGGAATCATTTGGGAAGGAGAGAAGGGTAAAATGACCTCAGACCCTGTTTATTATATAAGGGAAATAAGAAAATTAAAAAGAAAATGTAGAATAGTAAACAGGAAAATCAAAGAGGGTAGGGAGAGTAGAGGAACTAAAAAACAGCTAATGAGGGAATTGAATAGAGTGAAAAAGGAAGCAAAAGAGAATTTTATGAATGGCATACTTCAAGAGGGTAATGACCACAAAGGGAAATGGAAAAAGCTGTATTCATATATCAGGAATCAAAAAGGAAAAGGAATCCAAATTCCTACAATGTTGGGAGAAGGGGGTGAACACTATTTAACAGATACTGAAAAAGCAGACCTATTTAGTAGGGAATTCAGTGATTCAGTAGATGATTGTCAGGAGTTGGAAACCGAAACAGAAGATAGAGAGGGAGAGTTGCAGAGGGAAACAAGAAGCTTCTCATTCACAAATGAAGATATTTTCAGAGAAATCCAACTGCTTCAGCAAGGAAAAGCAGCAGGAAGTAATCAAATTACTGGGGAGGTGTTAAAGACAATGGGGTGGTACATAGTGCCTTATTTAAAATTTCTCTTTGATTATGTCATAAATAATTGTGTAATACCAAAGGAATGGAAGGAATCTATAATAATACCAATTTATAAAGGAAAGGGTGATAAAAGAAACCAGAGAACTACAGACCAATCAGACTGACCAGTATAGTTTGTAAAATACTGGAGAGTTTAATATCAAAGTACATCAGAGGAATATGTGATGATAAAAATTGGTTCATGAGGAGCCAGTATGGATTTAGAAAGAAATTTTCTTGTGTGGCATAACTGGTGGGATTTCAGCAGGACATATCAGTATCCACCTTATTCAATACATTAAAATGTTGTTAAGATGAAATTTAAACCAAATTACATCTGATTTTATCAATTCAAAGTTTAATACTTGCAAGTCTTGGACAATATGGACTTGGAAATAGTATTATTATAACATGGTTTTAAATCTTCATTATGGACTTGGAAATAGTATTATTATAACATGGTTTTAAATCTTCATTATGATTTTTATAATTTGTGTGACGTAGGTAAACTTACATATGTTTACCAATATTTCCAATGCATATCAGCTGATGATGACGCAATATAAAGCGTCGAAACTAGTTCTGATAAAATAAATATACATGTTGTAATTTCATCTTAACAACATTTTAATGTATTGAATAAGGTGGATACGAATTTTTAATAAATTGTAATCTTGATTCAGTACGGACGAATAATGAAATTTATTCACTTAACAGGACATATCAGATCAATTGGATGCAGGAGGTCAGTTTAGGTCTTATGGCGACGATGGGACAGGAAAGGCCTAGGAATGGGAAGGAAGCGGCCGTGGTCTTAATTAAGGTACAGCCCCAGCATTTGCCTGGTGTGAAAATGGGAAACCATGGAAAACCATCTTCAGGGCTGCCGACAGTGGGGTTCAAACCCACTATCTCCGGGATGCAAGCTCACAGCTGCGCGCTCCTAACCACACGGCCAACTTGCCCGGTCTGTTATTAATTAATTATAGACCTAGTCCTCTTTACAAGTTAGCACAGTTCAGACATTTCTTGTTAAACATTACAAATTCTTTTCAAATAAATCCATCAAGAACACGACAGAATTAATTATTAGATTCGATGATTTTAATCTTCAACCCTTTCACACTACGCATTCCTTCGACATAGTCAATATGTACCCTAGCATAAATACCAGTTCTCTCTTTCCTATTATCAAGAAGAATCTACTCGCTAATTGTCAACTCAGCAAACTAGAAGTTCTCAGTCTTATGAATCTTCTTAGCTTGCTGATTAACAATAATTACTTTACATTCGATAATATTATTTATAACAGAATGGTCTAGCAGTGGGTTCACCGGCCTCGGGTATTCTGGCTGAGATTTATTTAGATTTCTTGGAAAACACGGCTATAGTCAACAATTTAAATTTTAATAATATTCCTTTCTGGGCCAGGTATGTGGACGATACACTCATAATTCTTGATAAACGTTCCAAAAATGCACAGCCTACCGTTGACAATCTTAACAGTTTAGATCAATATATAAAATTTACTTTAGAATCGGAGACTAATAATCTGATAAATTTTTTGGTTTTAACAATCACTCGATCACTTTCCTCTTTCACATATAACATCTACAGAAAACCAACCCAAACAGTCAACACCATAAGGAATGAATCTTCACATCCTCAGGCTCATAAAACCACTACTTATAATAGCTTGGTCGACAGATCATTTAGAATACCTATGTCAAAAAAGAATTTAAACTAAGAACTCAATTTAATTCATTCGATAGCTAAAAGCAGTGGTTTCAAGGAAGCCTTTATCGAGAGAATCATTAACACGTTTAGGCATCGCTCTAGCACTACCCTACTGAGAAGAAAATCCAGAGCTGACGTTTCTTCAACCTTCACTTTTACTAATGAAATTTACAATATCACTTAAGTCTTCAAAAAACATAATACAGTCGAACCTCCCTTCTGCGGACACCGTCGGTTCCGAGGAAGAATGTCCGTTACGAGAGGTGTCCTCTAAAACAAGTTTGTAAAAAAAATAATCAAACATTTTAACGGCAAAGAACATCCACCTTAAATATAAGCTTACTTATCATTATTTTTATTATTCTAAGTCATTTCTGTGTTAGTATTTTGTAGAGATTTATTATAAATGATTTTATATCATTTACAAACATTACAGCTTCGTGAAGTAATCGTGAAGCTTCTTCTGTGTAAATTTAGCACTCGTACGACTAATGAAGGCTGCTCTGGATAGCTAGAAATATTTACGAAGTGCAATGAATTAAAGCTGAAAATTTTAGCTTTAAATGTCTTGTAACCTATCTTTCCAATCCACTACTTCAGTCGCAGAAACATCACCACCTTCTCCACAGACTATTTTGAAACTAACGTTATGCATTTTTTCTAAAACAATCTAACCAACCATTGCTAGCTACAAAATTCTCAACTTTCAGATTATTTGTGATTTCTCGAGCTCTTTCTTTTAACATTGGTTCACTCGCACACAGTTTCTTCACTCGAGCACACTTGAACCACTCATATACCGCACCGTTCACTTCTGAAAAACTGACTCCCGCTTTCTTTTCACTCCTCGATTCCTACTTTCCTCCCACTCCTTTAACATTTCTATTCTTCTCAGTAGTGTTTGAGTTTTCCCGCAGTTGAATTTTTCGGCAAGCTTTCTCACTGAAAGTCCCTTATCACTTTCTATAATCGCATTTCTTCTTCCCTTGAGATCTAAACACGATCGCCCCTTGTTACTCATGTTTAACAGACAGCTGAAATGCTACGGTATTTCTGTCTCACTAATTAGTGCCTGTACTGTCTTTTCCTTCTCAAGTTGGCTACCTGAGCTCGACCTTATCAGCGACAATCCGAGTTATGAATAGAATGGTGCAAGAAGGAAAGAAAATCCCCAGGTAACTTGTGAGTCATCAGTCTCCGGCAACATTTTTGGGCAATTAGAATTCTCGGAATGGGCCTATACACCACTAGGTAGAACTGCATTCTGATGTACCTTCTCTCTCCTTGTACTCGAAATAGTACAAACATTCAAAAGGGATTTCTTTATGTCTGAAGAATGGTTTTAAAGAAAGAACGACATGTGATCCGGCGTAATAAATTGTCCTGCAACATGTAAAATGTCCGCTTAAGTCAAGTGGACAGGAGTAATGGCGATGTCCGTTTTCCAGAGTTCGAGGTGTCTGCTTAAATGAGGCCAATTTAACACTTGTCTGATGTAAAATAATATCGGTTCCAAGGAAAGTTGTCCGTATAGGGAGGTGTCAGCTGAATACGGGTGTCCGTTAGGGCAGGTTCGACTGTATGAAGATTTCCTACAGAACTAGTAATAGAAGCATTGACATTCTTCGTAGCTCCACCTCAGTAAAAGAGTAATGTTTTTCACAATTCCGGAGTATACAGATTCTGCTGTCAAGACTGCAGCAGTTCATATCTAGGACAGACGGGAAGAAATTTGAGGATTAGATACGCAGAACACGTCAACGCCGCACAGTGGTCTAAACACCAATTCTGGCCAGCAATCCGATTAATAGAGTAGCGGATCCACTACGCACCCGCTAACTCGCAAAACTTAAGGTAGCCGGACAAAATTTAGTATTCCGCAAATGGATACATGGTAAATCGCGCGCTATGCTCCCGTTAAATCTTTAATGAAATTATGAACAGGGTTTGAAAGAAAAACGTACGGAATCCTCTACAAATGTCATGATTTTATTTTTCATAAGAATCGGTCATGTCAATCGATGATGTAAAACATATCAACTATTGTAAAAATTAGGCCAGTTTGGTGAGGAAGGTGACCTAAAAGGAATAAGAATATATTACGTTATATTTGAAATGTTTCGAATTTTTAGTGACATGTTACTTATTAGTAGGATTATTTACGAGTCAGGTCTTGGGTTCACTATCTGTATTTGACATTTCAACGTCCTCTTCTTCTGCTTTGGAGTCTCTTTTTCAGCGGAAGTCTCATCATCCGAAGCCTCCTCTTCATCTGTGTTCTCATCGAACACGAGCAAAGCGTGTACTTCAGGGGGCAGTTCATTCCAGTGAATTTCAGCTTTGATGAGGTGCCTTGTAACTACTGGGTCCGACGAAAACAGGAGACTGTGTATTAAGATCAGTTGTTGTGTCCTTTCTGGAGGTCTTCTGGGTTTGGTGGTCCCAGAAGGACCTGTAAACCTTGTTTCGGGATTCTTGGGCACCCTCAGACACCTTTCCGATTGGCAGTAGGGCGTATCTGATTGCCTGAGCACAATGAATTAAGACTTTGTGGACGGTCGGAGACATAGGATACCAATTATATAAGGACATGTACAATTTTGCCGTGTGTAAAGTGTACGCGCTGAAAGACTCATCGTTCACCTGATGTTCACTGGACAAAACCTAAAACCCAGAGTATAAATATCGTGAAGCAAAGGAATTAAGTCCAAATATAGTTGAATTGGGTTTTGTTGTTGTACCTGCAATATAACAGCAAATCTGATGATTAATTCTTCGCTTACTCCGGTTGCTTCCGCTGCCTTCTTTTGGATTGCGATAGAACCTTCATGCGATGTTGCCGGTGTTCGAGGTCCCAGTCCCTTGAACAACCCTGTCAACTTTCAGGCCCGGCTCTTTCCACAAAGCCTGCTGAATAGTGGATTTTCGATCTTTGACATCTTGCTTTTGTTCCTCCGTGGTCTTCGTAAACTACCTTTAAACAAAAATTTTCAATGTAAAGAAATACAGTCAGATCCATGTTATAGAAAGGTTCAGAAAGTGGCAGGCCACGAGTCACATACAATGGGTGTTGCATTGTGGGTAGAGGGTGGGGGGGAATGACACTGATAAGAAAAAGTAGTGCGGTGAAAATTTTTTGGGTTGCTTATAAGCAAATACCGCCAGCAACAAAAAGTTGCAAGAAGTGGCAGTTAATTTTTGGTGCAAAATCTTTAATATAGTGTATAAAATCGATTAAATCAGAGACACACAACTATCTATAACTTCGGTTTCCGGCCCTGAAAACACCGTAAAATCGGAGTACAGAAAAGACTAAAATATGGAGAAGTTAACTGGTTGATACAGTCTTTTTAGCACGTGCAGAAGGACTTATCCTTGCGAATTTACTCAACAAATACCCTCCAAGGAGTTCTTCAATATCCTGGTTGGTCCCAATAAGATAAATATGTTTCATTTTTTCCAAGTTTTTAAAATTGTCATGTTTGTGCTTCATTCTCTGCCACTTACACACTCCAAGCACATTATGTAGGGCAGATATGAGGTACCTGGGGTGTCTAGAATGAGTTCCAAAACTTTTTTCAGTGATTTCTTGACTTTGATTTTATCGATTTTGTTTGCCGGCTAGAATCGGTATTTAGACCACTGTAATGAAATTTATCAATCAAGATTTAGACCACTGTGCGCCGTTCGATATATTACGTTTTCAGCAATAAGCCAGCATATGAAGGATTTTCAGTATAGTTTTACTGATATCGAACAAGATCTTACAGTACTACAGGTTCTCAATAAAAGTCCTTTGCTTGACATCACTGAGAGTTGTTACATTCACCTAGACCAATATTTCAATTCAGGTTTAAATCTCGACGACATTTCTAAAAAACCAAAAGTATTATTCGATTTCTGGATTGCATTTTTTAGATTTAGAAAAATCTCCAATAGCAAATTAGTTTTTCAAAATATACTCGATAAGTTTTCACGTCATGCTCATTCACCATATCACCCTACCTAATTTCTCCTCTTCCTCCTTCGCCTCCCATCCCGTCTCTATCCAAACTTCTTCTTTCTCCTTCCTCCCCCGTCCTTACTTATTCTTCTACTCCCTCCTATCACCTCCCCTAATTACCCTCTTTCCCTTTCCCTCCCTTGTACTACAACATAAGCACGCACTGGTCTCGGTGTCTTATGACTCTGTGTCTTCTCAACGTCCGTTCATAAACGCCGCCAGAGGTGAGTCTCGTATTCACTTAAACTTTTAGGATGGGATTTCTTTCTTTCCAATTTTTATAACTTTTCCCTCCCTCTTTCTTTCTGCTTCAGGTCCCACCTTGAACTGAGAATACCTTCTAGCTCCCTGGGCCAAAATGGTGTCTTTTTCGCCTCACTTTCATGGGTTTCAATAAAATTGAAAACCCACAGCAGACCAACTCCAGACATAGCTTTGTTAATGGTTGTTTTCAGTTAGAGAAGACCTGTATTTCATCCTAGAATATAAACACAATTATCTAAAATTTTTAAAAATTGTTAACAGAAAGAAGAACTTGAAAGTTTTCATGTTCTTTTCGGATCTAAAAATTAGTTACGTCATTTTAAGAAAGAACATTACATACATTTTAAAAACTGGTTTTTCACTTAGTGCTTTGAAAATGGATTTTGACTGAAGCTCCTAATAGTCTCTATTTTACAATTCAAGACTTGGTGAATGTTCATCAAGAGGACTTTCACTCAGTATCGTTTAAGGGCATACTTATTTTAAAAAGAAATTGTGCTATATTTTTATCAAGAAAACTAAAATTTCAAGCTAGTGTTACAAGAAATGTTCCAGATTATGTTTTGATCATATCAATTTCTATCAATCATTCATAAGATTATTGTACACTCATATGTATTACGCTTCGTTTTGTATGTTTAAGTATGTCATTGCTTTCAAGTTCATGGCTGAAGATGACACGTCAAATCCAGTCTCATTAATAATAAATGTTATAGTTAATATTATAGCATTGCTTTGTAATTGAATAGGTGGACCCTACTATTTTGTCCCTGTTATATTCTCAGTTTAATACGGATTTAACATCAAGTTTTTAAACTTGAATCTGTAGTTGACTCATGAGGAGGGAGTGTAAGGGCTACGCGCAATAGTGAAACATTTTATGAATGTTGCAGGAAGAATGGAGACCTATAAATCTTGCCAAGACTCAGATATCCTTAATTATGAAGAACTTTATAGGTTTGAAAACGAAAATATGCGTTGGATGGCACAGTATTTTCTGGACAAAAACGATGAAATAAGAGGTGGTGCTCTTAGCAATGAAGAAAGTACATTGGCGATCCTGGTTTTCAGAGTGGCGTGGCAAAAGACATAGGTGTTAATAATCAGAGTACAGTATCCCGTAAAATTTCTGATGATTCGATTGCGATTGAAGAAAAAGTTAATTACTGGATAAAGTTTCCAATGACAAGCCAAGCTCTACAGGGTGCCAACATTCAGTGGCAGGAAAGGTATAATTTCCCTCTTGCTATAGGGGCTGTTGACCGTACACGTTATCTTGTATATTTAAAAAAGCACACCCGGGCGAGTTGGCCGTGCGGTCAAGGGCACGCTGCTGTGAGCTTGCATCCGGGAGATAGTGGGTTCGAATCCCACTGTCGGCAGCCCTGAAGATGGTTTTCCGTGGTTTCCCATTTTCACATCAGGCAAATACAAGTACTTGTTTTAAAGCAGATGCGCACTTACCTCGGTAGAATTGAGTCGTCCTCCGCACATCGGGGCCAATAATAAGGAATAAAATTATATCCATTACCACAAAAAACTTTGCCACTACGGCCCCGAGCTGACTTTAAATTCTGAAGCATTCAATATATTATTATTTTTTTTTTTTGCTATTTGTTTTACGTCGCACCGACACAGATAGGTCTTACGGCGACGATGGGACAGGAAAGGGCTAGGAGTGGGAAGGAAGCGGCCGTGGCCTTAATTAAGGTACAGCCCCAGCATTTGCCTGGTGTGAAAATGGGAAACCACGGAAAACCATTTTCAGGGCTGCCGACAGTGGGGTTCGAACCTACTATCTCCCGAATACTGGATAATGGCCGCACTTAAGCGACTGCAGCTATCGAGCTCGGTACCAATATATTATACTATCTAAGGAATGCATATTAATGTTTTAACAAAACTTTCATCAAGAGATACAAATCAAGTGTGCTATTTACAAAATTTGATCATTTAAGATCTTATAAAGCAAAACTCGTATTTTCCAAGAATATCAACAAGAGTAAAATGGACAATTTAACTGTTTTATCTATCACATGAGTTACAATTTTAACAAAATTTCGAAGTTTTTTTTAAAAATATATCAATATTTTAATTATTTTTTTTACCATTTTAATAATATCTATTTTGTAATTCTGATATATGAATGTTAATTTATTATTAGCTGATGATGCCTCTTAGGGGACGAAACATGTACTAATTATAATAAATTATATATTGTATTGAATAGGCGGACAACTTAGTTATAATGTTTAAGTTTATCTTGAATATTCACTAATTGGATTCCTTGCTGCGCTCCTTATACCGGCCTTGACAATCGCTTGCGAAGCTCACCATAAAGCTGTAATTGGAAAGTTTCATCGTAATGCCGGTGGACCGCTAGGCTCCTACTCGCTGACCGGAAGCTGTATGTGATACAAATTCTTATAATTTTGTTAATTACCACCTATTCAATACAATAAAAACATAATTAAAACTTACATATTTATTAAGTTGTTGATATGGTACATGTTTCGCTCCTTTTTTGTGAGCATCATCAGCCAATTATTATTTACTTAAGGTTATATAAGATCATGAATCTATTCTATTGGATTAAGATTATGCTTGTAAACCTGATTGACAAATCTCATAATATTTTACAAGGCATATAACATTAAAAGAAGTCTTTAAGTTAAAACATATTTTTCTAAAATCTATCTGAGTCGAACATTTTATTGACGAAACTCATCTGGTGAACATCCTTTAAAATTATTTTAGAAAACCTTTTGAGATCTGGCTAATCGTATTGATTCAATGTTGCTTGACTTGTATGATTGTCGTTGAAACTTCGTTAACTATATTAACAGTTTTCTACAGTTGATAACGGCCTATGTTATGAACATTTAACTTGTTCTCGATATTGCTGGAGTAACATTTATACAAAATGTATTGGCATTAATTTTATGTTGTCAATATGAGAATATTGTTCATGAACAAACTTGTTGGTTAATAAACACTTTCTAATGTGATGTAGAATTTGAATTGTTCTCGTATGTTCCAAATTGGGCTTGTTGGTATATCTGTATTGAAAGATAAAAAATATATGTTTATGGTTTTGATTATAATTCTGTATAAACATATTATCGAAAGAATTGTCACTTACTTTTCTTTCTGCTGCGTAATTGTCTAGTGTTACTCCTAGCCTCTTGACAACTACTTGTTGTTCTGTTTGCACTCCTTGTTTTATATGAGTGAGTGTGGATGAGTTTACGTTTTGGTAGGGAGTTGGAAGGGGAAGTGAAGGTAGGCGGTGCACTGATGGCTGCAATGGATTGTGGAGGGGACTGCCTAGGAGAAGTAAGGGGAGGAGTTGAGTTTGTTTGCGTCAATAAGCCATTAACTTTTGTCAGATTAAAATGCTTATAGAATTTATTTATATCAGATTTAAGCATTTGTATTAGTTCCAGTATTTGTACTAAGATGGGTTCTTTATTTCAATTTTGTCATTTAGGTTTTTATTTTTATTGTATTGCTGATCTAAATGAACGCATATGTTTTCTAATTCCGTCATTCCTTTTCCTTTCTCTACTCTTCTTAAAATTCTTAAATCCCTTTCAATAGTTGTAAAACTGTGTCCAGTTTCTAGCATGTGTGCTCCCATTGCAGAATGTTTCTTGTGTTTGGCTGCATTTACATGTTTGAGATATCTTATCATAAAGCTTCGGCCAGTTTGGCCACCATACGAAAAATTGCATTCTGCACACATAAGCCTATATATTCCAGATCCTTGATATTGATTACTATTTATTTTAACTTTATTGTGGTTGAAGAAAATATTTCGGTTAGTGTTTTGGGTTTTGAAGGCAATGTTAATATCTCGTTTTTTGATGGTATTAGGGACTTGGAATATAGCTGAGTTAGTAAATGTAAAAGTTGCAAATTTGGATTTCTTATTTTTATCTGGTGTGAGATTTGTGGCCAATTTTATTTTCACCTTATTAATGATCTTGTTAACCATCTCTATTTTATAACTGTTATTGAGTGCCAGGTCCTTTATGAAATTAAGTTTTTTCTTTAAACTCTTACTTGTTAGTGGAATTTTTAGGGCTCTATAAGCCAAACTCAAAAATGCTACCTTTTTGTGAGAATTGGAGTGGAGTGACTCGTTTTTAATCATTATTGGAGTAGATGTCGATTTTCTATAAATCTGGAAATCAATTTTTTTTTTTTTTTTTCCTGCTCTCATTACATTTATATCTAGAAAACTTAGCGACTTGTTACTTTCGTCTTCTTTAGTGAATTTTATGTTACTCTCTAATTTATTTAAAAAATCCAAAATATTATCACTGTTATACAGTTTACTGTCTATTATAACAAACCTGTCATCCACGTATCTCAGCCAGAGGTTTAGTCCTTCGATGTTATTCAAAATTTTAACATGTTCTAAATGATCCATATAAATGTTAGCTAGTATACCTGATGCAGGGTCACCCATTCCCAAGCACATTTGATGATATATATTTTGATTAAATGTGAAGTAATTATTATTTAAAACAAATCTCAATACATTTATGAATTCTTCTTTTTCACACCTACTTAATTTGCTGTGATGGAATAAATTAAGTTTGATTATATTAATAGGTATGCAAGGGTACATGTTAGTTATATGAATACATTTTATGATGCGGTTGCAGTTCGAATTTATTAAGCTTTATCACAGAATTCTATTGAGTTATTGAATGCAGAATTATTGTAAAATTTATAGTGCTTCTTTTAAAAGTAATGTATAAATTTAGAAGTCTTATACGTTGGGCTATTCATGCAGTTGATTATAGGTCGCATGGGTATATTAGGCTTATGGACTTTGGGCATGGCTCTGGCTGTTTGTATCTTGTGATTCATATTTATCAGTTTCTGACACTCTAGTTCCTTAAAGAGGAAAGATGAATTTTAAAGTAATTTCTTTAGATTCTCTTGAATTTTGACTGTAGGATCTTTCTGTGTTATCGAATAGGCTCCATTCAAAAAAAGTTCTGTTTTCTTAATGTAATCATGCTTATTTAAAATAACTGTAGTTTCCCCTTTATCAGCTTTGGTTACTATTATATCACTTTCGTTGATTTTAGTCTTTAATTCTTTGATTTGTTTATTGAGGTCGGGATTTAAGTTATTATTTATTTCTTTTACTAAAGTTGGAAGTTTCTTTTTAACCTCGAATCTTGTATCATTTTGTGATTCTAAAGACAATTTCCCTATATTAGATTCTACTTCAGCTATAGTGGTTATTACGTCTTCTATTTGATGATGGTTAGGCCAATTCAATTTTGATCCTTTATTCAGTAAGCTCATTTCACTATCCATAAAGGCGATATCCAACAAATTTACAGTGGTGGGGATGTTTTTAAGGTTTGAGTTAGTCTGTTTTATTTTTGTATTAAGTCTTTCGGATTTTGTTTTGTTCTCTCTTAAATGTGATATTTTGTTTTCTAGAGGGTTTTTTTTGTTTCTTTTCTAATATATCTACGAGTTTCTCATTTGTAAAATGTTGTACTGATTGCCATTCTAACGAGGTTAAAAGCTCAGAAATTTCTAAGTGTGTACGATAAAGCAAAATTTAGTAGACACTCAAAACAAAGTAAACGAAATCTGGCTAAAGAGTGAGATTAAAACACATTACAGAAAAAAGTTGCTTTACAAAAGAAAATATTTATAAAATCCTCCTATCAATACAATTCAAGTCATCTGTTAGATGAAACAAAGTCTATACATGTTTCAGCCTAATCTCAAGGCCATCTTCAGTAGTAAAACGATTGTTACATAATACACAAACAAATTAAAAAAACGTAATGATGTGAAGTGACAGTGATCATGATAAGTGAGTTAAAAACACATTGGGGCCGATGACCTAGATGTTAGGCCCCTTTAAACAACAATCATCATCAATCATCAAAAACACATTGAAGTGCAAAGTCCTCTCGTCTAATAGATCTTGCTGGCTGTTAAATAAAACATTATGCTGAGGAGTGTAGTGAGACCGTCAATACTACGAATAAAACGTGTAACATCTGTAATGAGAAAAAAGGAATGTATGAGTGGATGAAGAACAAGTTAAAAATGATGTACGAAAAGAAAACTCATATGACTTACTTGTAACTAAAAGTTGTCGTCTCGAATGGAGATGACCTTGTCGGTCTCAAGTCACACTGACAACTAAGCCTGTGTGTGGCTTACTGTGTATCTGTGTCGATGTGGTTGGGAGGGGTAATGGAGGGGGAGGGGGGGCAGGGAGGGAGGGACGTTGTGATTCGTGGAAGGAGGTGGAAGGGCGGGTCTTGTTCTAGAATGTCGGTAGTGAAACTCTTTTTTATTAATGAACTGTTCGCAGATGAGCAGGACAAAGGTTTCCAATAAAATATATTTCTTTTCGTTGATTTCATTTAAGTTATAGACGGGATTGTTATATTGGTCGATATCTATATATATATTCTCTAGTATATTAAGTAAGGGACCTTTCTGTTCGTAATGCAGGATCTTTAAATCTTGATCAATTGTTGTGTATTTATGATTTTTTTCTCTCTACAATGTTCGCTCATGGCTGAGTAGCGATTATACTTTAGGGCATTAAGATGTTCGGAGTATCTTACATTGAAACTGCGGCCTGTTTGCCCAATATACGTTGAAAGACATGATTGGCATTTTAATTTGTATATTCCAGAGTTAGAAAATTTTTTGCTGTTGACAATATGAGAATTAAAAAACATTTTTGTATTGGTGTGAACGGTCTTGAAAGCTACTTTTAACTTGTGCTTTTTAAAGATGTTTGAAATAGGATATATATTATTATTATTATTATTATTATTATTATTAAAGGTAAATGTGGTGATCTTCTCTTTATGGAAAGATTGTTTTTCTAATTTTATTGAGAATTTTATTCACGAAAGCTTTACTGAAACCATTACCTTCGGCTATTGCATAAATGGTGTTGATTTCCTTTCTAAAATTCTTACGGGATAAAGGAACATTAAGAGCTCTGAAAATCATACTATTGTAAGCTGTCTTCTTCTGTGTCCCTGGATGTAGAGAAGTTTCATGGATTGTGTTTACTGTGTGAGTGGGCTTCCTGTAAATATTAAAAGAAATGGTTTTATTCTGATTGCGAGTAATAGTTAAATCGAGATAATTAAGGGAATTGTTGTTCTCGGATTCTATCGTAAACTTTATGTGTGGATCCAGGTTATTAAGTAATTCAAGAACGGTGTTGCTGTCAGTAATGTGAGAATCCAGGATAATAAAAGTATCATCCACATACCGAGTCCAATGTTTGATCCCATTAATTTTACCTATAATGTGAGTGTATTCGAGGAAATCTACGTAAATATCAGCGAGGATTCCCGAGGCCGGTGACCCCATAGGAAGCCCCTTCTGTTGGTATATGATGTTGTTAAAAGTAAAGAAGCCATTATTTAATGTAAACTTGAGAATCTGAATAAACTCTTCTATCTCCCCTATAGTCAATTTACTGAATTTGAAAAGATTGTTTTTTACTATTTCGATGGTTTTATTGACGGGTACATTCGCGTACGTATTTTCTATGTCAAAAGAGTGAAGGGTGTAATGTTTCGGTAACGTGAGATTTTTTATTCTATTGCAGAATTCCAGGGAATTTTTAACTGACGTGCTAGCTTGAAAGGAATAATGTGTTTTAAGAAAATTGTGAATAAATTGGGATATTTTATACGTCGGACTACTTCTGAAGTTAATAACGGGCCTTATGGGGACATCCGCCTTGTGAATCTTCGGTAACGCTTTCGCCGTAGGTAACCTGGGATTCATGATGATCAGTTTTGATTTTTCTACGTCATTAAACAAAAATAAAAAATTCTTAATTAAAGCTTTCAGCTCTCTTTGTATTCTATTGGTAGGATCTTTTTTTACTGCGTTAAAGTTATTATTAGTAAAGAAGAATTGTGCTTTATTTACGTAGTCACTTTTCTCCATAACCACAGTAGCATTACCTTTATCTGCTTTAGTTACTATTAAATCGTTATCTTTAATTTTCTTTTTGAGATTGCGTATGTTGGTGACTTGTTCTTTATTGGGTTTACCAGAACCGGTATGTTTCTGATCGAAAGATGAAAGTAACTTTCGCTTAACTTCATATCTAACCTCATTTTGAACGTCTGTAGGTAACCTATTAATCGCCAATTCAGATTCAGCCAATGTAATGATTAAATCGTCGTGGTTGAAGGACGTGTCCCAGTTATGTTTTGGTCCCTTATTTAATATCTTGAGGTCCTTAGGATCAAGGTCAACTTGACTGAGGTTCACTACCGGCGGGTGAAAAACGTTCGATTCCGCGTGATTCTGCGTGTTTGGGGTATTATGGGAAGCTTTTATTAAGTTATTCCACTTCTTGTCAAGAGTGCTTTGTTTTTTCGATAAAACCTTATCGAGTCTATTGGTGACGTGAGCCTGAAAAGAAGTCCATTCGAGAGGACATAATAAGGTCGAAACTTCTAAATAAAATTCTCAATAAATTTAGAAATAGACCCAAGACCACCTTAGAAAAACAATCTTTCCATAAAGAGAAGTTCACCACATTTACCTTTAATAATAATAATAATAATAATAATAATAATAATAATAATAATAATAATAATAATAATATATATCCTATTTCAAACATCTTTAAAAAGCACAAGTTAAAAGTAGCTTTCAAGACCGTTCACACCAATACAAAAATGTTTTTTAATTCTCATATTGTCAACAGCAAAAAATTTTCTAACTCTGGAATATACAAATTAAAATGCCAATCATGTCTTTCAACGTATATTGGGCAAACAGGCCGCAGTTTCAATGTAAGATACTCTGAACATCTTAATGCCCTAAAGTATAATCGCTACTCAGCCATGAGCGAACATTGTAGAGAGAAAAATCATAAATACCCAACAATTGATCAAGATTTAAAGATCCTGCATTACGAACAGAAAGGTCCCTTACTTAATATACTAAGAGAATATATATATAGATATCGACCAATATAACAATCCCGTCTATAACTTAAATGAAATCAACGAAAAGAAAAATATTTTATTGGAAACCTTTGTCCCGCTCATCTGCGAACAGTTCATTAATAAAAAAGAGTTTCACTATCGACATTCTAGAACAAGACCCGCCCTTCCACCCTCCTTCCACGAATCACAACGTCCCTCCCTCCCTGCCCCCCCTCCCCCTCCATTACCCCTCCCAACCACATCGACACAGATACACAGTAAGCCACACACAGGCTTAGTTGTCAGTGTGACTTGAGACCGACAAGGTCATCTCCATTCGAGACGACAACTTTTAGTTACAAGTAAGTCATATGAGTTTTCTTTTCGTACATCATTTTTAACTTGTTCTTCATCCACTCATACATTCCTTTTTTCTCATTACAGATGTTACACGTTTTATTCGTAGTATTGACGGTCTCACTACACTCCTCAGCATAATGTTTTATTTAACAGCCAGCAAGATCTATTAGACGAGAGGACTTTGCACCTCAATGTGTTTTTAACTCACTTATCATGATCACTGTCACTTCACATCATAACGTTTTTTAATTTGTTTGTATTTTATGTAACAATCGTTTTACTACTGAAGATGGCCTTGAGATTAGGCTGAAACATGTATAGACTTTGTTTCATCTAACAGATGACTTGAATTGTATTGATAGGAGGATTTTATAAATATTTTCTTTTGTAAAGTGATAACCGTCAATACGGAATGAGATTCATAACTTGCAAAGAAAAACGTTGCTTTTAAACTTACAACTAAACCGCTTTTAACCCTGTTAGAATGGCAATCAGTACAACATTTTACTGATGAGAAACTTGTTGATATATTAGAAAAGAAACAAGAAAACTCCAGAAAACAAAATATCGCATTTAAGAGGGAACAAAACAAAATCTGAAAGACGTAATACAAGAATAAAACGGACTAACTCAAACCTTAAAAACATCCCCACCGCTGTAAATTTGTTGGATATCGCCTTTATGGATAGTGAAATGAGCTTACTGAATAAAGGATCAAAATTGAATTGGCCTAACCATCATCAAATAGAAGACGTAATAACCACTATAGCTGAAGTAGAATCTAATATAGGGAAATTGTCTTTAGAATCACAAAATGATACAAGATTCGAGGTTAAAAAGAAACTTCCAACTTTAGTAAAAGAAATAAATAATAACTTAAATCCCGACCTCAATAAACAAATCAAAGAATTAAAGACTAAAATCAACGAAAGTGATATAATAGTAACCAAAGCTGATAAAGGGGAAACTACAGTTATTTTAAATAAGCATGATTACATTAAGAAAACAGAACTTTTTTTGAATGGAGCCTATTCGATAACACAGAAAGATCCTACAGTCAAAATTCAACGGAATCTAAAGAAACTTTAAAATTCATCTTTCCTCTTTAATGAACTAGAGTGTCAGAAACTGATAAATATGAATCACAAGATACAAACAGCCAGAGCCATGCCCAAAGTCCATAAGCCTAATATACCCATGCGACCTATAATTAACTGCATGAATAGCCCAACGTGTAAGACTTCTAAATTTATACTTTACTTTTAAGAAAAGCACTATAAATTTTACAATAATTCTACAATCAATAACTCAATAGAATTCTGTGATAAGCTTAATAAATTTGAACTGCAACCGCATCATAAAATGTATTCATATAACTAACATGTACCCTTGCATACCTATTAATATAATCAAACTTAATTTATTCAATCACAGCAAATTAAGTAGGTGTGAAATAGAAGAATTCATAAATGTATTGAGATTTGTTTTAAATAATAATTACTTCACATTTAATCAAAAGATACATCAAATGTGCTTGGGAATGAGTGACCCTGCATCAGGTATACTAGCTAACATTTATATGGATCATTTAGAACATGTTAAAATTTTGAATAACATAGAAGGACTAAACCTCTGGCTGAGATTCATGGATGACACGTTTGTTATAATAGACAGTAAACTGAATAACAGTGATAATATTTTGGATTTTTTAAATAAATTAGACAGTAACATAAAATTCACTAAAGAAGACGAAAGTAACAATTCACTAAGTTTTCTAGATATAAATGTAATGAGAGCAGGAAAAAAAAAAAAATTGATTTCCAGGTTTATAGAAAATCGACATTTACTCCAATAACGATTAAAAACGATTCACTCCACTCCAATTCTCACAAAAAGGTAGCATTTTTGAGTTTGGCTTATAGAGCCCCAAAAATTCCACTAACAAGTAAGAGTTTAAAGAAAGAACTTAATTTCATAAAGGACCTGGCACTCAATAACGGTTATAAAATAGAGATGGTTAACAAGATCATTAATAAGGTGAAAATAAAATTGGCCACAAATCTCACACCAGATGAAAATAAGAAATCCAAATTTGCAACTTTTACATTTACTAACTCAGGTATATTCCAAGTCGCTAATACCATCAAAAAACGAGATATTAACATTGCCTTCAGAACCCAAAACACTAACCGAAATATTTTCTTCAACCACAATAAAGTTAATATAAATAGTAATCAATATCAAGAATCTGGAATATATAGGCTTGTGTGCAGAATGCAATTTTTCGTATGGTGGCCAAACTGGCCGAAGCTTTATGATAAGATATCTCAAACATGTAAATGCAGCCAAACACAAGAAATATTCTGCAATGGGAGCACACATGCTAGAAACTGGACACAGTTTTACAACTATTGAAAGGGATTTAAGAATTTTAAGAAGAGTAGAGAAAGGAAAAGAAATGATGGAATTAGAAAACATATACATTCACTAAGATCAGTAATACAATAAAAATAAAAACCTAAATGACAAAATTGAAGTAAAGAACCCATCTTAGTACAAATACTGGAACTAATACAAATGCTTAAATCTGATATAAATAAATTCTATAAGCATTTTAATCCGACAAAAGTTAATGGCTTATTGACGCAAACAAACTCAACTCCTCCCCTTACTTCTCCTAGGCAGTCCCCTCCACAATCCATTGCAGCCATCAGTGCACCGCCTACCTTCACTTCCCCTTCCCACTCCCTGCCAAAACGTAAACTCATTCACACACTCATATAATACAAGGAGTGTAAACAGAACAACAAGTAGTTGTCAAGAGGCTAGGAGTAACACTAGACAATTATGCAGCAGAAAGAAAAGTAAGTGACAATTCTTTCGATAATATGTTTATACAGAATTATAATCAAAACCATAAACATATATTTTTTATCTTTCATTACAGATATACCAACAAGCCCAATTTGGAACATACGAGAACAATTCAAATTCTACATTACATTAGAAAGTTTGTTCATGAACAATATTCTCGTATTGACAACATAAAATTAATGCCAATACATTTTGTATAAATATTACTCCAGCAATATCGAGAACAAGTTAAATGTTCATAACATAGGCAATTATCAACTGTAGAAAATTGTTATTATAGTTAACAAAGTTTCAACGACAATCATACAAGTCAAGCAACATTGAATCAATACGATTAGCCAGATCTCAAAAGGTTTTCTAAAATAATTTTAAAGGATGTTCACCAGATGAGTTTCGTCAATAAAATGTTCGACTTAGTAGATTTTAGGAAAATATGTTTTTAACTTAAAGACTTAATATTTTACAAGTCGTATAACAATAAAATTATGAGATTTGTCAATCAGGTTTACAAGCATGATCTTAATCCAATAGAATAGATTCATGACCTTATATAACCTTAAGTAAATAATAATTGGCTGATGATGCTCACAAAAAAGGAGTGTAACATGTACCATATCAATAAATATGTAAGTTTTAATTACGTTTTTATTGTATTGAATAAGTGGTAATTAACAAAATTATAAGAATTTGTATCGCAACTAGATCTTCAATACGGACAAAAAATGAAATTTATAACCTGCAAGTAAGCTGTATGCCACATTTCCAGTTTTATTTATATTGTTATGCTGTCGTAAATATTGGCAAATTGTTCGCAATGAGGTGCTTGTTGGCTTGATAATTTGAGCTGATAATTATGCACTAGTGAGTTTAATTTTTTATTGTTTAATGTGGTGATTATATTTTTTAAATTGTGTTTACAACTCTTGGAATTTGGGACATTATTGTGCGCCTTTTTGTACTTCGAGCAGAAATTTTTTTCCAAACAAGAACAAATGTAATGAGTGGTTCAAAGCGTTTTCTCACTGTAAATCAGTCCTAAAGAAGAATTTTAATTTATGCACTAATTAGGTTTTTTAATAGTGTAGTGATTTGCATTTTTTAATTGTGTTTGGAAACATTTGAATATGTATTGCTGTGTGCCTTTTTGTATTTCGAACGGGAACAATAGAATAAAAGGGACACTATCATTTCATGAATTCTCTGTAGACCAGGACAAATCTACGGAGTGACTCTAAGCAGTTAGCACTTTCATCTTAGTTTTCCGTTTCTATTTTGGGTGTTTATCTTCTTTCTTAATCTGTTTAGCCCTCCAGGGTTGGCTTTTCCCTTGCACTCAGCGAGGGATCCCACCTTTACCACCTCATAGGTAGTGTCCTGGAGCATGAGACTTCGGGTTGGGGATGAAACTGGGAAGGATGACCAGTACCCCACCCAGGCTACCGCAACAGCTATGCTGAACAGGGGCCTTGTGTTGGGGATGGGAAGATTGGGATGGATAGGCAAGGAAGAGGGAAGGAAGCGGCCGTGGCCTTAAATTAGGTACCATCCCTGCATTTGCCTGGAGGAGAAGTGGGAAACTATGGAAAACTACTTCGAGGATGGCCGAGGTGGGAATCGGTCTCCCCTTTACTCAGTTGACCTCCCAAGGCTGAGTGGACCACATTCCAGACCTATTACCAATTTTGAAATTTCGTGGCAGGGTCAGGAATTGAACCCGGGCCTCCGGGGGTGGCAGCTAATCATGCTAATCGGGTATTTTTTACCCCTAAATTTTCTGTTATTGAATAATCCTTTAGGCGGAGTCGTATTTGCCATATGACAGCAACACAACACATTTTTATTCAGGATAATCTGAACTTAATCATTTAAACACTGACAAGTAAGAACCAGTACTGTTATGACAGTAAAGCCAACGTATGAAGTGTTGTTACCTGAGCAATGAACAGTTTACAATGTATTTACTCAAAATACTTTTCTCTCAATGAATTTTTATTTAAAATTCTTCTTCTTTTTCTTGCTATTTGTTTTACGTTGCACCGACACAGATAGGTCTTATGGTGACGGTGGGATAGGAAATGTCTAAGAGTGGGAAGGTATCGGTCGTGGCCTTAATTAAGGTACAGCCTGATGTGAAAATGTGGAAACCACGGAAAACCATCTTCAGGGCTGCCGGCAGTGGGGTTCGAACCTACTATATCTCGGATGCAAGCTCACAGCTGTGCGCCCCTAACCGCACGGCCAACTCGCCCTGTATTTACAATTCTAGTAAAAGATATGAATGAAATGTCATCTGAAAGTATATATTGTGCCCTTTTAAGGCAGACGTTGCGGTATCTTTGTTGCTTAATTGTTGCGCCGGCTGCTCCTGTAAATAAAGACATCAAATAATACCTACCGCTCACATGGACTCTCATCTTCTTGGGGTGGTTACGTCCTTCCTCTTCCTCGGAGTTGTCGGGTCACATGATCAGGGTTGAGGGAGTGAAAAACGGGGTCAACTAACTACCAAATAACGGTACCCACGAGGCTGTATTAAATTGAAATAGGTAAAATAATTTATTGACAAAAATCTGCAAATTAAGTAATGAAATGAAAATTTAAATAAAGTGAAGTTAAAATGAAATAGAATTATTGGAAATGAAACATCCGAGTCTTCTCAACAAAAATTATCAAACATCTGCCTTAGTGAACCTGACTTAAGGTCAACAAAATTTAAATAAATGATCATCCCCAATCGAACTCGTGTCTTCAATGTCCATGACACAACAACAACAACAGACCAGAGATCAACCAAGATTCATCGTTCATGAACAACACCTCTTGAATTACGTTTAAACCATCATTTTAATAAACTTGACTTGCATAAATTATTAATTAATTGATTAATTAATTACACTGATTTCATTTGTGGGTATCGTAAGTTTTTTTGATTCCAAAATACTTGTTAATTTGACAACTATCCAACTGTAAAACCACAGTTATATAAAATAAACATGGATAACAATAAAGAAATCCCATGAACACGGTATCTCATTACTATTCGTATAACTTTGCCATCACATAAATACCTGGTGGCTGAACAAAGAAAATTTACCAAATCAAACATTGATTGTGAACACTCAGTTATTTTGTCAATTTACTCATTATTTGCTGTGATAGTCTGGACACTTAAAATAACTAAATTAGGCCAAGTGCCTCACTTTTATTATTATTTAATGAACTCGACCCTTTTACAACATTAATTTTAGCCTGCTTGCCGCTGTCTGGATTTGAACTATGAATAACCAAAATTGCATGATATCATTGTTGATGGAGGCAGATTCCATCTTATTTACTCAGTTTGTGGCATTTATCACATAACTTCTTATTAAAGGTCGGTTCCATTATCCTAATTAAATTGTAGTGAGGTCCAAAATCTTAGTGATTACGATGCCTTTGAGCATAAATATTTAATTTGATTCTGACTAATGAATAATCCGTGGTCTTACTAACCTAACACTTGAAATTAGTATTTACAAAATATACACTGCACTGGAGAAGCAACTGTCCTCCCAAAGACATAATTCAAAAATAACCTAACTACACCTATATTATTAAAATCATGTAACCACAACAATATTCACGTACCTTCAGTCTCACCACTTAAAAAAATCACAGTGACAAAAATATCCCAAAAGAAACGAAAAGAACAGGAAAGAGAATCTCAAAATAAAAGTGATCACTGCCTATCAAAAATTAAATAGAACACGCAAAATCAAAAATGCAGGACAATCGCTATCAAACTGAAATTCAAGTACCAACTGACATGGATTTGACGGCAATCTCCTGACAACAGACGTAAATGTCTGGACATGATATTTCTCAACTTAAGGAATAATTATTAAGAAAATTACACATCATCATGATCACAAATGACTTTCAAAATATACATTGCTGGTTCGCTATGTTCATGTCTCAACTCGGCCTCTGATTTGCATATTTCCGAGTGTTACGTCGTCCCTGGAAAGTATTTGAATATATAAGCCTTCCGCCTACAATTATCATATATGTCGTCGTAGATTTAACTCTATTAGTTAAACTGATTATCTTTCAATCCTCATATTCACCTCATTATTCTCATCGTAGCATTTACTTGTCAACGTATTCTCGCCCATTTCCTCGGGCCAATATTTTGTTAATTCACTGTGTCGTTCACATATTCATCAATACAACACCGTTATACGACATGGTTCACCATCCTCTATTTTCCATTTCTTTGATTATTCTCATCAGGGACATTACTGCCTCTTTGATCACATACTTTGATCTTTCATCATACATTCACATGCTGCCATGATTTATCAGAGCTGACTGGCAATGTTTCCCTCTTTAGTTATGACGTAACAACAAGATTGTCAAATACACGACTACTGAAAATACGAATCGCGTACTCCGAAAGAAAATAAAATCGTGTATTAAACGCTACACTCCCAAAATAAGGATATAAAATCCAAAGGAAACGGTTATCTAAAATGTGATCACAGAATAAATAAAATTGGATGTGCCGTATTCGTGTCTAGTTAAATAAAATAATAGCTCGGCGGCATCCACGAGAATTACAATATCACCCTTACACATTACATTATTATTACATTAAAATCTGAAATTACACTGGGCATGAAATATCTACAGAAAATTTTGATTCAATACTATGTTAAAACAAATAAACTCATGTCAAAATGATACAAATAAATATGTCAGAAAAATTCAAGGGAGAGATACGAATATTATCAGATGATTATTATTATTATTATTAGTATTATTATTATTATTATTATTATTATTATTATTATTATTATTATTATTATTATTATTATTTATTGTGATTATTATGATTGTTGTTATTATGTTGACACCATGACCTTTACATCCCGAGTCGTCAGATGTAATTGTCCTGGTCTCCCTCCTAACTTTTACTGCGAAACGACGGCTAAAACATAACTACACCATCCGGTACGTGAAAATTTTATATACAAGAATACATGAATTTACAGACCTAAAATTGACCACGAATTGTTCATGTCGTCCTCAATTACATATTACAAAATTATAACATGCTCATTACCTGAGTGTCGGGAGACAGGTTGGATCCTCCTTAGCCCCCGTTCCATTAATCTACTCCATCTTCCTCATCTTGCTGATAATATATGTCACCTCGTGCACACGATTAGGATTCATGTTTAATATTAGCGTAGGACACGTAAGATTTATTTCGCAACACACTCTTAGCAATTATAGTAAAATATAAATTACACAGCATATGAATTAACACCCGTTGAGATGTTGATCTTAGTCAGGAACCAAACTACCTGGTCTGGTGTCCTCCAGCTCACCCCCTTACAGTTTGTTTATACAAGGGATTTAGCAGTCATTCACCTTGCTCGGACGTGGAAAATACATGAGCAATCCTGGTACCGTTATGTCGCAGTAGTAAACAAGTTTCTCCCTGTAATTAGCACAGCTACTGCTTGCTCCCAATGTCTCCAATGAAACAGTAATTTTCATAAACTGCGGAAATTTGATTGCACTGCTCCCATGTAAGTCACAGAGAAATTTTATGCAAATATTGTCCCCCTAGAATAATAGTTTCTCCACCCAAATACTAGTGCACAAGTTACGTGTGAGCTAAGGAAATGTTGTGCAACCACATTGTTTTGAAATATCCCATTGTTCATCTGCATACTCCGCCGTGCTCACCACATTAAGTGTTCATTTAGGAAGTATTTTATAGAAATAAACATCGTCGTCATTACTACTGTAACAAAGTGTTTGAATGTTTCCTATAACCTGATGTTATTATAAGAGTTCTCCCCAACTGTACATTGTTTGATCAAAGATTTTACTCACTCCAAGCTATGGCCATCACTTAGCGCTCCACCTTCTGAAGAGTCGCCTGTATACACAGAAATTTCAACTAAGACTGGAGTATCGGCACATTGTCGCTGCCGGTTTTGTAAATTCACACACCCCCGCCTCAAAGTAGTTCCACTGGAGGGGATGTCGTGTAGTGATATTGCACCTTGGATCACTTTTTCACTTGTCCGTAGGTTAAATGTTCAGAAAATGCACTCCAGATATTCCAAAATTTGGTTTGATTCGCATCTCGCACTGCGCTATCAGAAATGATTGTAGATTATTTTATAAATTGCAATGCGTCATAGGGCCTATTTACACTCGCAGCACGGCACCTTCCCGCCATGACAGTTAGCTTCCCGGACGAACCCACTCTTCCACACAATGTTGAAAACTTATTATTTACGGAATTGCTAATCATGTATTTGTGTAAATAATTCCTTAAATATTATTTGCAGATCAGGACACAGTATTTCTCTACCTCTTCCGACACCAAATCGCAAAATACTGTATAAATATTCCCGCTGGTTTAGGACAGTTTAATTTCGGAATTTCTGATTGGCTAGAATTTTACCGCCGCACGTTGGTGTGGGTGAAACCATTTTTGCCAAGGGGTGACAGGTATTTGTTCCGTCCTTGTCATACGATTTAGGTGCGCAGCATTCCTTACTGCGGTTTCCCGTGAGAAACTTGTAGAAAGTCCGATACTCGGCGGTATCATAAACATTTATTGGAAAAAGCTTTTAGCCACCCTACTTCCTGCACGTGACTTAAAGTGGTTTCAGGGGATATTTTGCAGCCAGAGTGGTGCCTGCGTAGTGCTTTGTGAAACTGCTAGCTCTTCCCTGCTTTCTGCAGTATTCACGTATATGAATTTCAATAATTTAATTAGTGCGTCCATTAGGCCAATGAGCTTATGGGTGCAGTATTTATATATATATTGAAATTTAAATTTAAACATGTTTGAGTCAAAATACTTATGTTATCCATACAAAGAATATAGGAAAAAGTAGGATTTTTATGTTTTGTCCAGCCCTTTTCCTGAGAGCAGCACTTGAAGAATTTTAAAACTCTAATTGAACAGTGACTCTTAATCTCAAGGTTAACATTAGAAGACAAAAGTATTGTGGTAAGTTCTGCTATGTATCTAAATGCCATGACAATAAAAGCGATTGCTATTATTCCTCACAGTTAAGGAACGTCAGTTGGACTACTCCATCTCTCCGCAGTTTTATTTCACGATGTTATTTTGGCACATATCAATGAAAGTAGCCTTTAGGATTAATCATTTTAACAGTATTAGTCCATGTAACATACTCCTTTATTCTCTAAATTAAGATAAATCGGCAATCAGTCAATATCTTTTCCATAAAGAAGTACGCATTTCTGCCACAAATAGATAGGCCGCCAGCGCCATGTGTTGAGCTGTGTAACTACTCCGATTACACTGTGTGGACCCGTTTGTCAAGGCTGGTAAGGAGTTAGTTAGAGCGACGCATCAAGTCGGCCGTGACCGAAATCCTGAAACTGCAGAACACACCCTACAAAAAGTATATAACAAAGAGATTGTGATAATACGTGGTAATTTGTAGGTGTTTTGGTCAGGTAAAACGACGCATTCCTGTACATCAGAATAAAATACGATAGCCACAGAGAAAGTACCATTAGTTATTTTAGACCGTTTCATTCTGCATAATGTAGCAAAAGATCTCGGGGGCGAAGATCACGAAATTCTCTAAATTGTGAATGCAGATGAGTTTGTAGAAGTTGATGATGGGATATACGAGAGAGAGCAGCAAAGAAGGGACGAAATGGTAGGCTACTGGAAGAATTTTAATCTTACTTAAGTACTTGCCGAATGTGTTCCTTATTATAATATTTTATTAGTTATGCTTTGATCAGTCATCTCAATTTTAACCCCTCATTAGTCTTGCGCTTGTGGTGAAGTGTTTTTGTTATACATATAATTATAGCCTTCAAACTGTGCTGTTAACAAGTGATTGAAGCTATTTTTCGTGCCAGGGCTTGAGAGTACGTTATTCCATATTGGATCCTGATACTACAAATCTTTCCTTCTTATTTTTAAAGCGGGCAGGAGAAAATCATCACTGAAAAATCTTTTTCTTGAAATAGGTTGGTTTTTAGCGATTTTAATTATTTAAATATACAATTAATGCTGTCACATTTAAAAATACCAACCCCTGTCTGGAAAACTACCTATTTTTGATTTATACTCTTGTTAAGTCCTGACACAGGAGACACAGAAGAAAGTGGAGTACAGAATAAAATTCCACCCGTTTAGTCTACCGCTAAAAATAAAATCTGCCAGGATCGTAGGACCTTGAAACGGAAAGCGAAACATAAAATATATTAATTTGAAAAATAACACAAATACAAATTTCAATGTTGCATTTAATATTTATATTTAATATTATATTAATTATTATATATTATATATTATTATATATTATTATATTAATTATTATTTAATATTATATTTAATATTTTGTCAATACATTTTTCTCTGCTCGCTTTTCTACATTTTCAACAATAATTTCTCTTCTTTCTATTGTAAAGGTTCAAATCCTGTTACAAGGTGATATCTGTATTTTTATTATTATTATTATTATGTCCGTATTATTATTTTATTTGAGATTACTATTATTATATTATCATTCTTATTCAATTCAATTCTCTAATGCTTGTCGCTTGCGTGATTGTAGTTAAATGTATGCATATATACGTGTGTGTAAATTAACACTAAAGACATGTACAGTAAAGAATTGCTGGATATCAGATGTTGGATGTGACATTGCTACATTGTGCAATACTGCTGGCATTACTGTCAAGTCATTGCTACGTCATGGCTATGTCATCGTGAGCATTTAGCAATGCACTCACGGCCTTAGAGTTAGCTAGGGAGCCCCGGGGGATTTCACCATTGTATGCAATATCTGTCACGAGGTGGGAGTCGAGAATAGTTGTTTCTGGAGATTACGTAGGTGCGTCAACCTAACGTCTATAAAAGGTGGCTGCATTTTGTAGCGTCAGTCATTATTCAATTGGAAGGAGAGGTGAGAGTTGGTCGGAGTGTGAACGAGATGCAGAGGCCTCAGTCGGTCATTAAGTCAACGGGAGTCTACGGGAAGGAGAGGACTCGGTGATTCATTACTCATTGGTCATTGAGAGAATGAGGTTACAGTTGGTCGGTCTCTTAGTTGAAGATACGGACGGGAAGGCTTACAACGAAGTCAAAGAAGAATAGACTTACCAAGTAGTCATCAGGATGCAGAAGAAGCAGTCACATGGATACATCACCAAATTAGGCTTGACACATCTACAGTAAACACCAGATCTAAAGAATACGTCGTAATTACACTCAGTGTTGAAGGTACAGTCAAGTGAAACAGTGAGGGATATATTTCGTATAAATTGTTAAATGTCCGGTCAAGAAGAATTCAAATTCATGCCTAGTTTCTTTCAGTTTCAATGTCATAATTTCATATTCTCATCTGTTTTATCGCAACAAGACTTACTATTTTTTTAATATATGATTTCAAGAATATATTTTGTTCAATCAAATTAATCGTTTGTTTCATTTATACAGTAAAATTTCTTAACCTCAAATTTAATGGGGAAACCGAACGCCAATCTCCTTTCCCCAGAACTTATATGGTATGTTGTCAAAAGTAGGCTTATTACCCCACACCCTAGAGATAGTCAAGATTCTCATTCTATTATTGCTGCACTGAGTTGTAGCTAGCGCCCTTCAAATAACGTATGTATAAGTAAGCAGGTAAGAAGTAAGTGTGAGTACAAGGTCCGACGATTTTGTATTTTATTTAAGCTTAATGAATATTAATTTTCATATTTTTCAATTTAAATTCAGATTTATATATTTGTAAAGCTAGGCTGTTAGTTACGGACATTTCACTATTCTAAACCAACCCGATGGCACTACAGCCCTTGAAATGCCTTGGCCTACCAATCGACCGCTGCTCAGCCCGAAGGCCTGCAGATACGAGGTGTCGTGTGGTCAACACGACAAATCCTCTCGGCCGTTATTCTTGCCTTTGTAGACCGGGGCCGCTATCTCACCGTCAGATAGCTCCTCAATTCTAATCACGTAGGCTGAGTGGACCTCGAACCAGCCCTCAGGTCCAGGTAAAAATCCCTGACCTGGCTGGGAATCAAACCTGGGGCCTTCGGGTAAGAGGCAGGCTGGCTTTCAATTCAAAACTCAACTATTTTATTAGCACTCATTTTCGCAACTCTGCAAATGACATTTCTGCACCGGTTTTTCTTCTTTTCCCTTTCTGTTCAACTTTCTTTTGTGGTTGTTTTGTAGGTGCGTTGCTACAGATTCTAGGGGTGGTTATGATGGAAGACTTAAGAATATACCTGGGTCATGTGTTGATCAAGAATCCACCACTGCTGATTTTCCTTCTGCAGTATTATTAGAAATATTCACTAATGCAATTATTCATGTTGTACAGTAATTATAAATATTTTAATTTTAGTAGAATTATTTATTGTTTCATGTAATTTTTCTTAACTTGCAGTCTGTTGGTTGATGGACTTGAGCCACTCTCCATTATATCCAGTAGTTCTTTTCCCGTGATTTTAGATGGACTGGTTTGTCTCCTGTTCTTTTCAAGTCTGTTTTTGCTTTAATTCTGTTGTTCGTATTTTGAATCCTTTTAGAAACTTGACCTTCAGATAATTTGATCCCAAATTTACTCCTGGTTTCCTGGACGATCACCTGCTATGCTGCTGGTTTTTTTTTTTTTTTTTAATTGAACATCTGGTAGCTGAGATTTCGAAAATACGATGAGTTAAGTCTTCGATATATAGACTATACGAAACCTGCCTGAAATTCAGTACCATCCTCCCATATGGTAACTAACACTCAAATTATTCTGAAATCCGTAATCCGCTGTTGTAACCTACCTCACTGCACCTCAGTTCCCAGAAGCTGTGTGTCAGCGAGCGTCAGTTCACACTCTGAACATTGAGCAAAGATTCTTGCAGCACAGCGAGATGTTATGCATACCATTTATCAGTTGAATGTTTCTCCTCTTCCACTAGCGACTAGGAACTCCGTGTATGCATTTCACTTTTGTGCATATCACCCATGAAATCTGAACTTAATTCTTACCCTACTATACTAAACTAATTGGCCTAAACATAATATACAAACTAAAGGGATATGCTACTTCTTAAATACAATTATGGTATACTGTAATACTGTAACAAATAAGTCTTTTTTAATTTATCTAGTATGGACCAATTAGTACACATATATAAATCGCACACAAAGCTTCCGTGGCTCATGCGGCAGCGCGTTATCCCCTCACCCCTGGGTTCCGTGGTTCACATCCCGGTCACTCCATGTGAGATTTGTTCTGGACAAAGCTGAGGCGGGACAGGTTTTTCTCCAGGTACTCCGGTTTTCCCTGTCGTCTTTCATTCCAGCAACACTCTCCACTATTATTTCATTTTATTTTTCAGGCATTAATCATTGCCCCAGAGGAGTGCGACAGGCCTCGGCAGCCGGCACAATTGCTATCCTCACCGCAAGATAGGGGCTTCATTCATTCCATCCCTGACCTGGTCAGTGACTGGTAAACAGGTTATAAGTTTTCATTCACATAAATCACACACACACAAAATATACTCAACCATGAATGACCACACTTCACTAATTACTGCTTATTTACGAGTCTTTCACAGCAGGACTCCAGCTGGGCAGTCTTCACCTAGTACAGGTTATAATCCTTATTAACAGGCTTCACCTTTCACTTTTGTTCACATACTCGGTCACTTCACACACAGACACATTTTAACACACGGCTTCCGACCACTACAGCACACGATGACCATTCCGTGGCTTGATTCCTGAGGAAGTCCACCACTCACATAGTCAACATAGTCAATTCATGTGGCCTCTCCAAACAGTGAACTATTTAATACTGATAACTAAACAGCAACAAACAAACAAACAAACAAACAAACAAACCAACCAACAGCTCACCAGTTCTAACCAACAGTACATAACTCTGTACAACAATGTAACTGCATCACTCTACTCTCACCAACTGTTCTACATAGACACCACATTGGTCTACAGTCCACGGTAGCAGGACACAGAGCACTCTGAATCCAGCCAGCACTACTGCCATCCCTTACCTATCACTCATTGACTGTTCACAGCCAGCCTCTTTTTTTATATCCTGATGATGAAGTTATAGAATCTTTGGGGCCCGGCTGGAGATGGAACATTATCGTTGTACCTCCGAGTAGGAGTCTGGGGAAACAAGACGAAGAGAATAGTAGAGGAGAGACCACAGCATGTCCTCGTGCTGGCCGGGAGGTTCCTGGCCTGGCTTAGTCATCCCTTCCAAGAAATACTGAAGGGAGCTACAACAGGGCTGGCATGTAACAATACCTATGTAGAATTGATTTAAAACGATATTCATCATTCTGATGATAATATTAATAAACTGTGCAATGTGTACTGAAGAAGAAGAAGAAGAAGAAGAAGAAGAAGAAGAAGAAGAAGAAGAAGAAGACTTAGTAAGCGAAGGTAGGAGTTATAGTAAAGAATATGAAATGCCGTTAGCTGATGAGTTCTCACAGACCTGTAATGTCTGGTGGGCTTAATGTTGAAGTATGAACTATTTCATCTGAAAATATAATATTGTGCATCTGTGATCTGGAGGCTATAAACAGAAAGCTTTTGAGGTTGTGTCTTCGTGTATGTCCTACACTTTTGACAGTTGATCAACCCAGATAACGCTTCTTGATGAGATTCTCTTAATGGTTGTGAATTTGTCCTGTGTAGAGTATGATGGGGATTGTCTGTCCTAGTGAAAAAAGGTAAATAAAAGCTAGTGTAATTAAGGTAAGTGTGATAAATCTCGCTGGCAATAACTGGATATGGCTTTCATTACGAGATGGAGTATTTTCAGTTTCCAGTTTGTCTAAACCTTTACCAGTGAATTGACAAAGCAGGCAGGAATAGTGAATTGCATAGTAATCTTCAGTAAAATCTATTTTTTTCATGCAATAAATCTGTTTGAATGACAGAATGTACATAACTTTTTTTTTTTTTACAAAAGCATCGTTTAGGTGGGAAGAAATAAAGGATGCTGCACATAAGGCCGGACCATTTTGTGAGAATGGTCTCCCACTTTTCCCTTAGACCAGGGCCTCCCAGGGTGCATGCTCTGTGCACGGTGCAAAAGACCACTTCGCTTGGTTGACCAGAGTGCAGAACCCCACTCCTTGATTTGGAGCAATAGCGCTCTCTCTCTCTTCCCACACACCTGTCTCGCTCGCTCCCCCTGTCTCCCTCTTCCTCACTTGCTCCAAATCCGAGCCAAGTTGAGCTGAGCCAAGTGGGGCCGATGCACTGTGCACAGGAACTCCATGCCGCAGTTTGTACGCATGAGATTTTGGACGTTTGAGAGGCCCTGCCGTAGACCAAGGACAGACAGACTTGCCTTAAGTCCTAAGTCCTATTGAAATCGCATCCTCCTAAACAGCCTTCATGGCTACACAGTTCACACGTTGCACAGACAGCAAGCAGTCTATGAGTGCTGAGAGGAGATGCATATGACTGATCAAAATTAATTTACTTATTCTCAGAACTGGAATCTTATTTCTGAATTACAGTACTGACTAGGTAGTAATTGTGCGGAAACACATGTGGTTAATAAATAATATGTAAATTATGCTTAACTGCTGACATATTAAATTTTAAGTATAACTTTAAATTCCTCAACTTTTAAGTACCATTGTCTTTGTACAACTAACAGTACATGTTCTAACATTTGCCCTCCTCACATATTGTTTCCAATAGTATGGAACTGAAGTACTACAGTGAAATGCCAGTATTACGAACTCACGGGGGTATTGTAATTATTTTCCTAATGAAATTTCATTAAACTGTCATCTGCCATCAGACCAAAAAGGTAAGATAAACATGGGTTCTTCTCAGTTCTTAAAGCATGATTGTGTAAGGCTATCCATTTCTCAGTATAATCTACAGGCAGTCATTGTGCAAGGTCATGTGCAACATTATAGCCCCCAGAACCTCAACAGCACATACAAGGAATTTCAACTTCTTAATTCTAGTTGCTGTACAACTTATTGAATATTCCAAGATAAACCCATGGCCCTCTAAAAGCAATTTTTCATGAACTGGCACTCTGAAACTCTTCTTCATTAATCCTCCACATTGAATATTACTTTCCCTAATGCCTAACTTTGTAGCAATCTGCATATCAGTAGCGCATTTTGCCTCGTGTGACATGTGTTATAAGCTGTAGCAGCGATTGTGTGTTTGTGTGTGTGTGGAAGCAAAATTACATTTTTTATTCCATTCTAGCCAGCTGAAACTAGGAAATGTAGGAATTATTTTAAAAAATGGTACAAGTCCTGTTGTCTTATCAGCTAATTCTGTCCTTTATTTTTTAAATTATTAACAAAATGATTAGCAGAAATATGCATAAAATGTCATTTCTAGATTTAAAATTTTATAATCACGCTGTATTTCTATTCAGTTGTAATACATGTATAATATTCTTCCCTTGGTGAAAGTTATTGTATAGTATCGAATCAAAATATATGAAAAGCTATCATTACTGCTCTTAAGTTGGTAAACTGTTAACACTTACCTTTCTGTTGGAATTCGCTTTTTTTTTTGGGGGGGGGGGGTATATACCCTACTTAAACCCCCCCCCTCCCTCGCTCACTATATTCCACAAACCTGGGTACCTTTTGTTGTCTGAAAATTCTTTGCCCCTCCCCCACTTTATATGTCCAATCACTGCTACTGGTTATAAGTTATGAATTTCATTATAGTCTGTATTGACAATCACTATCAAAGGGTAGAGAAGGGTCCAACTATTCATTACCATTATTCAATACCATAATGGTATTGAATAAGTGGACCCTTCTCTACTGTTTGATACTGACATGTATTACTCGTAATTTATGCACATGAAATACTGGGTTATTTGAGAAAGTTCAGGGATTATCCATGACAGGGCTAGTAAGAGAAATTGTCCAATGTTTATGAACAGAAAATCGTTGCACATAAATATTTTGATACCTAAGCAAATCTTTCTACACAAGTACATGTTTCCAGTCTCCTTTCTCTCTGTTGCTAATTCGCTTTCTTCCCACCTCTCATCTCATCATTCTGTTTTAAAGATATCATACGAAGTAAGCAGTGAGCAGAATAGAGCTCATAACATTAAGGAAGTGAAGCAGTCAAAATGATTGCTTCTGGCCCTCCCCAGTACAACAGACTATACTGATGTTCCTTTATTTTCTCATTCAGTACATCAAGTTTTTCTTGTATTTCTTTGCTGCTCATTCCCTAGATCACAATATCATCTGCAAATAGTAATAACTTAATTTCCCTATTCCCTTATGCTTCCTTGTCTTTTTTACTATTTTGTACTATTTTGTCCATAACGTTTAGAAACTCGAGGTGACAGCACGCTCCTCTTTCTTCGTCCAGTTTCATTTGTAAACTATTCTAATACTGTTGCATATATTTTCTGTGATATATTTACAAGTGGCACTGTAGGAGTGCATGTTGTAACTAAATAGTATGCCTCCAGCGGCGGTCGCGAGAGGACGAGTTGGTGCCTGGCTCAGTGGCAAAATCTTAACTTGCGTTCAGTTATTGGCAGAACTTGAAAAGCTAGAAGAATATGAATCAGGTGAGGAATATACATTATCAAATATAGAAGTAATGAGTGACTAGGAGGATTTAATACCTCACCAGTTTTGTAATATGTCGGATATTGATAGTGATTTGACGATTGAAAATATGGACATTGTGGACTTTTTATCTGCAAGAGACTCGGTTCCTCCTCCAACTAGCTGGGACCAGTCTTGGAGCAGAGGACAATCCCTTAGCAGCGGGCAATCTTTTCAAAGAGGAAAGAGACAAGGTGGGAGAGGACATGAACTAAGAAGGTCTCCATTTACACCACCAGGGGATCAGTTATGTGGTAAGGATGGAAAACAATTTGGACATTATTGATAGCAGTGTGAACCCTCGTGGAAGGATGACTGGACAGAATGTACTGCAAGAGGTAGCAGGGCCTACGTCTCGTGCTAAGCGTAATGTAGGGACTAATAGCAAGGTTAGTGCTGCTATTGTTCATTCATTGATACATCTACATTGATGCATATAAAAATTTGCACAGGGACCGAAGCTCGTAGACAGACTATGGGTAACAATTGGTCTATTTCTTTGGAAGAATTGGATGCATTTATTGCATTGCTATATGCCCGTGGAGCTTATAGACTTACTAGTCTTGCCTTAAACCATGTTAATAATAATAATAATAATAATAATAATAATAATAATAATAATAATAATAATAATGTCATTTGCTTTACGTCCCACTAACTACATTTTTACAGTTTTCGGAGACGCCAAGGTGCCAGAATTTAGTCCCACGGGAGTTCTTTTACGTGCCAGTAAATCTACCGCTATGAGGCTGTCATATTTGAGCGCCTTCAAATACCACCGGACTGAGCCAGGATCGAACCTGCCAAGTTGGGGTCAGAAGGCCAGCACCTCTACCGTCTGAGCCACTCAGCCCAGCTTAAACCATGTTTTCATCATTATGGGGTCCCCCTGTATTCACTAATACTGTGGCAAACAAGAGGTTCAAAAAATTGCTGGGGTATGTGTGCTTTGATCTCAATTAATATCAGTACTAGATACATCCATTTGCAGAGAGAGAAATTTGCTATGGCATCTGCTATTTGGAACAGATCTTTTTGTGAATTGTTGTGCGTGCTGTAAACAAGGAGCAAATGTCACTGCTTATGAACAACTCTTCCCCAGCAAAGCTTGGTGCAGATTCACACAGTACATGACCAGCAAGCTAGATAAATTTGGCATAGAATTCTGGCTATTGGTAGATATGTGCGTTGGGTTTCCTTAACGTGGAAAAGGCGAAATGCGACCTGCCAATGAGTCACTGTCTGAAAATGTCATGAAACTCGTGGACCCATGCCTCAAGAAAGGACTAATGTGACCACTGATAACATTTTTTACATCGATAAATTTGGCTACTTGACTGAAAGAGAAGCAGATGAGTATTAATGGAACAATCAATCACATGAGAAAGGAAATCCCAGACTCAATAAGAACATCAAGCATGAATCTGTATAAGATTGTCATACTTCAGAAGAAGGATCACATTACTCTCAGTCTATAAAGGAAAAGAGAACGAGAATGTGGTTCTACTAATTGCTCTACTCTAGTGTTCAAGTCGGTAAAGTAAACAAGAAACTTCCTAATACTACTGAATTCTACAATGGAACTTAAGTATGGTTTGAATATTGTCCCCGTTTCTACCATCAAGGTAAATTGCCCCAGACTAATTAGCTGCTCTCAGGCGTGTTCAGTTCGAAATATGAAAAATAAATAACTTGAAAATATCTAACACCCTGGATTTGATGGGGAACATATAACTAATATGGACAGTATAAATAATACAAGGCAAAGCATGACGTCAGTTTAGAGGAAAATGTGTTTATTCAAAATAAGCAAGAAAATACCGGGGGGGGGAATAGAAGCAAAAAAAATCATCAAAAGCGATTTTAAAAAATGTACATGACTCAGATCTTTCTCTCACCTTAGAGAGTTCATCTTGAGAATCAAAATATATTACAAATTAACAAGCATATGCCGGCACACATACTTAACATTTAGCAAGGAAAAATTCTTGAATTTTAACATTTTAACACGTTGGCTTGAGTGCTTGGACCACGCTTCTGCCGGGATGGTTAATTCTTTAGACTATTAGATGAGTATACCCCCTTTCCTGCACACTTGACATTGCAGTGGGTGTCCCTAACCTTAAAGAAAAGACATGTTTTAATGCGTGTTGGGGAGAAAAACAACTGATCTAACTGTACACGTTAAATGTACGCTGAGTGGTAAAACATCCTACTAATATATACACCTCGATCATGAGTAACCTCATGAGCACAACAAAACACTGTTGATCAAAAGCACACACACATAAAAACACATGAATGGCAAATATACACATTCAAAGAACAAAAACATGTCATATTTTCCAGGGCCTGGCCAAGAAAAAGCATGCTGCATTTATGCCACTCTCAGTCACTCACAGTCTTGATGGAAAATATAAGGAAATAAATTTACACTTTGAGCAATCATTTCCTATTCATTGTAGGTTCCTGAAATAGATCAAATGACACAAAACCACTCAACTGGTGGACTTCACAATGTCACATAAATCAACGTGGGTTCCTGAAATAAATTAAATGACACAAAATTCATGTAAATAACAAGTAGGCTTTAACCTTCAACACATAACTCAATGTTGGTATCTCAAAAAAGATTACATGACAACAAATATTCCTCAACGCGGTCATATCATAAAAGAAAAGTCAAAACTAAACATCATGATATAAAAATCTTGCAACAACCGTAGTGACATGGACAACCACCAATAAAATTAACATGCAATATAGGCCGCTAAAATAAAACTCTCCTCGGTAGAAACATACATCATCCTCGCCTACCACATGGCGGAATGACTCAAAAGCGGAGATTTAGTCTCCCAAAATATGCAGCCAATACGAAAGACATCCAGGGTCCAACCCTTAACACACACTGCTCACAAATCTACCCGAGGCAAGATACTCAACGTGAAAATTCAGTCCTTTCAAATGGGGAACGCGTCCTTTTGCTCATTATCACACAAAATATATCACATGTCCTAAAGTTGCCAAAACTGATACAAATATAAATGTCGTCGTCTAACTTTGCTCTCAAGAATGGAAAACACCACCGTGCTGGTCACATATCAGAGCACTCACGCTCGTAAAGTTGAACTTTAATATAAATGGCCAACTCTGTAATAATACAATAACTAGCAATTAAAACATAACCACATAAACATAGACCACATCTGAAGATCTGAAAGTTACTGAACTATCTTATCCTTTCACCTTGAGAACATCACATTAATAATAATAATAATAATAATAATAATAATAATAATAATAATAATAATAATAATAATAATAATAATAATATTTAAAGAAAACTGATTCTAACATTCAGAATTGGAATACGAAATTGTGATCGAGGAACTCATCTTTACATTCAAATAATCATTAAGATAATGCTAACAGAGTTGTGGATCCAATCTCCACCATTCCACACATTCACACTTCATGCAATAAATCAAAGAAAACGTGACTGCATGTTTTTGTAAACTTTGAACTCCCATTATCAATTGAATCTAGTCCTTCCGGACTTTAAGTCCTTTTTACATGTACATATAAGCCCCGAGCTGTTCACTACATCTCAAACATCAAAACGAAAACAAAACAAAACAAAAATAAACGAGGCTAAAGCAAAAAACTGACTTATAAAAAGAATGACATTAACCACTCAGCCATAAAATCTCAAAAAATTAAAAAGGCAAGCTGTGACATGCAACCGGTCCACATGTACATTACAGTTATTAACATTTACTAGCTTCCTAACATTTACTGTAATAGAATGTAGTCCTTTCAAACAACAGCTAAACTTACTGAAATTAACCCATTGAAATGCAATTTTTCTTGAAAATAAATATACATTGATTGAGATTTAATCTAGCTTAACCCCTCAGCGCCGACCTCTATATATGGTATAGACCCTATTTCCTTCCGTAGCCGCCAACCTCTATACGTGGTATAGACCCATACATGATTTCACATTTACGGCTATAGCCGGAAGATTTTTCGAGTTATGTATATTCAAATTGTTTTGTTTTCAAGAAGACATTTTCGGTTTTATCAGTGTTGTAAATAAGAATTGAAAATTGTTAAAATGAAGTTGTTTTTGTAAGGATAAGTATTTGTCAAGTAACTCAGCACTAATCTCTGCCTTTTTAAAAAGTCTGTTTGCTTCATTCCTTCCCACAGAATAAAATAAAGAAATGATATTCTGAGAAGTTTGTCTTTTCGCGTGATGTTCTTTGTTCTAATTTTCCATTAAGAGTGCGGTTTATTTATTATATTTGTCTTTGTTTCTCAGCTAGTAATATTTTCGTAACTGTCCAAGAGCGCACTGTGTAGGCAAGAGTTAGTGCTGCTTTGTCATACGATACGAGAACCAGTTGTTCGCGGTATATATCTCGTTCGAAAGACTATGTCTCGACCTTTTATCTGAAATATGTATAGAGTTTTTTTTTTTTTCGTCATAAATGTTATTCTTCTCATTCAGTTTCATCCTGCTGCTTTTGGTCTCGCTGCAGCTTCTTCAGTCCGTGTGACGCACCGCCCTCAATGGCTAGCTCCAGCCGTGGTTTGACTGACATTAACGTGCTTGAAATACTGTATAATTCAGATGAAAGTTTAGTCGGAAGTAGTAGTGACAGTATTAGCAGCAGTGATAATGAAATAGATGATGTGGCTTTAGCGGATGCAGTGGTAAATGATGAGTGACGATGGGGAGGAACCAGTACTTGGAAATTTCGTGTTGGAGGCTATGGATAATTATACAGGTCAAAGGGAAGTTTTCAACAGTGAATTCTGATTCTTGAATTCTCTAATAATATTCAGACAAGTCACAGGGACAAACATTGATCAGTTATCTTATCGGGTTCAGCTGATGGAAGGTTTGTTTACAAAATACGCTTGCTCGGGCGGGGAACGAAACATTCAAGGCCGGTGCGCATCAGATAATACAGTTCCAAGGTTGCAGGAAAGACATTTTACCAGGAAATTAGCACACAAGAGTGAGAAATCCAAACCTCAGAGACGTATCGTGTGTTCAAAACACGGTGACAAGAAGACGTCGATGTACTGCTGCCAGGAGTGTGACTTGGGTCTCTGTCTCAAAAAGTGCTTCGCACTCTATCACATGAAACTAAATTACTAAGGAAATGTGAAACAATTATGTAATTATCTGCATGTACGTCGTTCTATCATAAGGAATTCCAAATTTCGTGAATATCGGGCTACTCTCATACTTGTAGTAACGCTTGAAGTGAATCGATGTATTTCAGTCGCGCGTAGTTGAAATCTCATCCGGCTGCGGGGCAGGAAGCTCTTTAAATGGCTGTAACGCTGAGGGGTTAAAAGAGAATGCTTTTGCTACAAGTTAACACACTGAAACACAGTTCACATTCCAACAATAGTTCAACACAGTGTGGTTGATCTTAAAACACTTGTCTACATGCAGTGCTACCTTCCACGTATCATATTCATAACAGGATTCACCCCTGTTCTTTCCCTCGGGATTTTTTTCTCTGCAGTCATAGCAGACCTTGCACCTTCTGGATGGAGATGCCTTGCTTGCTGTTGCTATTATTTTGACAGGGCAGTGACTTCAATGTTTTCATTGTAATCTCACTGGTGTACAGTACTTCATACACTGGGCTGGTCTCTGGTTGGATAATCAGGCAAAACAGCACACTCCAAAAGTTGCTCTGCTACATCGACCCTGAAACTGGAAAAGCTGGGCCTCCTTTTTCCAGGATTCAGCATGTGATGAATGACGCTAGCATTTTGCATTGCCATATCGAGCACATAGAAGTATATTTTCTTATAACCTTTGGCATATTGTCTCATTAGGGGATATGATTCAAGGCGTTGGTCATGTGAATCAACACCAACCATTCCAGAATTGTAGTCCACGACCATGTTTGGTTTCAGAACAAGTTTGCCCCTTTAGTTTCTAGTTTCCACAAAATCTGGTCTTTGATGCACTGTTGATAGATGATGTACATTCTTTTTATCCACCCATTTTGTGACAAGGATGTCATTTGCTGAGGCAAAAGTCAGCTCTCCTTTCTTTAGGTTCGTTGCTGCAAAATGGGGTGGCATGAATTTCCAGTTTGGACGTACAGTTCCAGTGACATTGGTATTTTTCATTATCAGGTCCCTGGAAGGAGTAGGTGAACTATACCAATTGTCCATATAAATAGTCCTGCATGATCCTAGCAATTCGTCACACAATTCAAGAACAATTGCCTCACTGCACAGTAGTCTTCTGGCATCACTTGTCCCATCTACATACTGAGGTTCATTACTGACATATAAACGAAACTTCCAGTAATAGCTAGTGTCAGAACAGCAGACTTATTCTTTTTCCAGACATGTACACCTTCTGAAACTTGTCCAACAGTAGCTGCAAAGCAGGTCTAACTTTCCAGAGCTTATCACACTGGGTTTCTGGAGAATCTGGGACAAAATGCAAATATCTAGATATGATACTGAAACATCAATGAGACATGGTTTCTGAAAATATTGGTGTTTCTCTAACCCTTCTCTTAGTCCAGTATTCTTGAACCGAAGACTTTTTAGTCTGAGACATCAACATACATAACGCAAAATGCTCTACAATTCAGCCTTTTTCATAGGAAACCAGTTCATCTCATCATAAGTTTTTTTTGTAGGATTACTTTCAATATGCCAAAGACATTTTGCTGCGTTAGCGTTAGTTTCGTTCTTTAAAAGTTCCCAGAATTCGTCAGTCAAAAACTCATCATGCACTTCAGCCTTCCCTGGATTCTCGCCTAATCTTCCTGCTACCACAGAGTTCACTTCTCCATCTATAATAAACCGCATATTATTTAGAACATTGTCTGTTTGTGTCCATTTCCAGTCTTCTAGGTTATGCACATCCACCTGCGTCCCAGTTTTCATTTTCTTCAATAATGTCATCTAATTCTTCAGAACTACTAATGCTAACATCACTCAAAGGTAATTCAGTATCACTTTCATCAAAAAACTGTCATCGACATCGCTTTCCTCCAAAAAACTTAAGATTCGACCTTCATCCGACTCTGCCATAACGTTTACTTTACCTTCACTAAAGCTTTATGCGGTAATTTACTCAATCATATTTAGACTCTTTGGTGGTGAAATACGTAGCTGAAGGGCAAAGATAGCTGCAGTATGATTACCAACATCTCGTAGACATGTTGGGATTGCAAAGAGATTTCGATATGTATCCGTGGAAACCTCAACAAAGCAATAAAGAGAGTGGACGGAAATTTCCGTCATTGCATTTATGGGACCCCGCGGACAATGACGGAAATATCCGTTATTACAAGGCAATGGGTTAAATTACAAACTAACCCCCTTGGCTACATTAAAACATGTGCACACATACATAATCACATTGCAAATCTAGTACTCATCTATTTGTTGATTCGGCCACCGGCCTATGGACAGCCGGCTCCCAATCCTTTTAACCAGCCTTATTGACTGTGATGCCTTCAAAATTGAACTTGATCAGTCCTTTGTTCTCCATCCTGGCGTAGGAATGTGATCTCGGCGTCTTGCTGCTTCTGCTAGTTCGGAGGTTGACTAAAACATCCATTCATTCACGGTATTGAAAAACTGGGTCAAGACAACCTGCCAGTTACTATTTGCTACTGCCGAGGTAATTTCCGAGCCATGAAAAACCGGTTCCCATTCAGCTGCGAGACAACTCTTTCGCTTGTCTAACCCCATATGTAGGTAAAATTTTCCCCACTCGCTCCATACTTCGACAGTGTTATGTCACAGCTCAAACATCTGCAAACAGTACACAAATGCTGGACGAGAAACTGTGATGTTCCTGTCCTCAAAAAATCTACTTTAAATAGGCAGGTAGCTATGCGTGTAAATAATCATGTCGGAAACTGTTCTGTCTGAAATTCGAACATACTGAACACAAATTTATCAAAGTTAAAACATGATTAATTAAGTGCAGTCTGAGCATATAAAGCTAAATGTTAGAAGTCCTCACATGATCCAGATACATAAAACCTGATTCCGCACTTGCGTAACTATACCTTTCTCGACATAACACCTTCAAAGACTCCTGCCGAATAACGGGCTCACTAGCCCACGCGCTGGTCACTTTTGTTAATTCGTCTTCATGGACGCCTTTGTATGCTTGTTTAGGGCCACCTCTCACTTTAACCACTGCATAGCCAATATCGGAATGGTGCTACCTTTTTGTTCACGTATTCATAGACGGTGACAGGGAAAATATAATCAAGTATCGCCCAGTCTCTATTACATCTGGCTTATGTAAATGCATGGAATGCCTAATTGTTAAACATGTGCTGGATTTTCTGAATGAGAGAAACCTATTGAATAACAACCAACATGGATTCCTTCCTGGAAAATCCTGTAATACACTTTCAACAACAGTAATTGATGAGTGGCAATATTCCCTGGACTAGTCTAATATATCCCAAGTGGACTGCGTAACTCTCAACTGGAGTAAGGCCTTTGATCAGGTACCTCATCGACGACTGTTGTTAAAACTTAACAAGTATGGCATTCAAGGCAACCTGCAGGTGTGGTTTCGGATCATTCCTGGTAGGTCAGACACAGAGCGTTGTGTTTAATGGGGCCAGGTCAGAACAAACTTTAGTCACCTCGGGTGTGATTCAAGGTAGTGTGATAGGGCTGCTTCTGTACACGATGTTTACGCTGGATGCCAGGTTGTGTATCGTCTTTCTTTGGCACAGTACGCTGATGACACCATCATTTACAGAACCATTCGCAATGAGAACTACGTAAATAATTTGCAGTCAGATCTGGATAATGTGGCTCTGTGGTGCAAAATAAATGGAATGTCTATAAATGTACAGAAATGTAAATACATCAGCTTAACTAGAGCAAGATCACAATTACAACACCAAATTTCACTGTGTGGTAAAAGCCTGATGCCTTGTACCTCAATAAAATTGCTTGGCATTCACATTTGCAGCAATTTAAAATGGAACAAGCATGTTGAGGAAATATGGTGCAAAGCATACAGAGTCCTGGGATTCATCTGCAGATCTTTACTGGGTGCAAGGAAGAAAGCAGTTCAGACAGCCTATTTGTCATTAGTATGGCCAATACTGTTGTATGAGCTTCTTCCTGGCACCCTGCTACAGTGGAGAACATGATGAAACTAGAGGGAGTTCAATGCTGAGCAGAACAACTAATTACTCAGCACGGTCATTTAAACACAGCCAGGTCACTGCCCTCCATAACAACCCTCTGTAAGCAAATAGATATTGCTTTCCTGAGAAAATCCCTCGCAGGTAACATTCATATATACCCTTTCAACCGCTTATGGCTGAATTATTCGTTCCACTCAAAGAGGTCGAGGTGTGTCCCTTTTCCCTCCATTTGCAAGAACAGCATCATATCAAAGTGGCTTCTTTATTTGTTCTGCTCGGTTGTGGAATGAACTCCCACCACAGATAAAAGAACTACCTGCAGAAAATGTTTGTAAAGATGTAAAAAGGAGGTATATATAACAGAACCTTCTGTACAAAACATAATTTTTCTACTGTATGTGGGTATGAGTGAGCCAGCCTAGCTAAAGTGTATGTGGGGATGAGAGAGAGAGAGAGAGAGAGAGAGAGAGAGTGCGTGCGTGCGTGTGTGTGTGTGAGTGAGTGAGAGAGAGAGAGATTACTTGAATGTTGGGCAGGTCTTGTGTGTATTATGTAAATACGGTAACTGTATATAAGCACACTATGTAGAATGTAATTGTATATTTGTATATTGTAATTCTAAGTGGTGATGGAGGCACTTCTGTGTATGTGGGGCTATGCCCTTTCTCCATTCACCATCCCTAAATTGTACTCACAATTAGTGGATAATAAATAATAGTAATAATAATTATAATAATAATAATAAACATTGCGTGCATGACGCTTATTTCAAACTTGTTTTGTATGATCTCCTAGCCTCTCGCTGGGCTTCCAAAAATGTAGTCCGTTTGTCCACGCCATTGTACTTACATTATTTCCTTGTTCTAAACCAAACACATGAAAGCTGGGTGCTTTTTGTAGAAATCCTTCCTTCTTAATATAGCTTGCGAACAAATAGACCCTCGTCTCCAAGCTTCCGGTTGAAATTGCAAAATGTACGGTGATTATATTAGAGCCCAGCAAGTTACCAAGACTCAATGAAATGAAATATTCTCTGTCCTCTCACATATGAATGATTAATTAAATGAGCACTTCAATAAGGGCTCAATATTGTTGATCAAATGGCTCTTCAGTACTCTACTAGGGCTGGATCCATGCATTTTACAATGCACTTGTTCTAGCAGCAGTAAAATCATGGAGAGTTTACAAGGAAATTATGGAACCAAGAATCAGTCAACATGATCATATTCTTCAAGTAATACAAGAATTACGATCTGATTTTGTGAAGACAACAGTATCCCAATTGATTGAACTTCCTGAACTTCAGCCTGAGCCTCAACCTCAGGACCAATGTGCCAGTCATAAGCGACAACAATTTCAAGTGAACTCCAACTGTAAACAAAACAAACTTGTGACACATGTTCTTCATGCAACAAGATAGTCCATGGAAAATGTTTGCCTAAGATAATCACTTGCATAAATTGCTTATCAAGTGCTTAAACAAGTCTCTAAGTAAATAGGAACTAAAGTCCACATAAATCATTTTTATCATCTTATAAGCTTATTGCAAAGGCATTAGATTGAAAGTATGCCAACATATTTCATTGTTACCTATTAGAAGTAAAATGAACAATTATAAATATTTAACCTTGAGTTGTTTTGTATACAATAAGTTCCAATTGTAAACTAAGTTGTTTTAAAATATATTATTGAACATTCAGATGTTTCCCAGCCCCTGAATATTAGATACACATCAGTAAGCGGCAGCGGTCAAAATGACCATCTGCAGCCGTTATAGGTATGAGGGAAGTTTTGCAGTACTAATGTAACTGCCATGGACAGTCAAGTTGTAGAAATCAAGCATTCATCTGCTGGCTCAGTTGGGTAACCACAACATGGGGAGAAATCCTGAGTGAGCCCATTGTAAGAGGGTGTGAAATGTAATCTGTTTCTAATGACATGAACAAGTGTGAGGATATAGTGTGGGAAAAACTGTACTCTGAATCAGATTCCTGTGTAAGTACTGAAGAGCTAAGGGGAGGAAGAGGAGAAGAACGGGAGTAGAAAACACAAATAACAAATGTAATCTATTCCGTTATTTCAGTGTAAAGGTGACTGTTGTACTTCATAAATTTAACTCCAGCTATTGTACCAGTACATAGACAAACATTTCTTTTAGAACACCATTAGCGTATGATGGTCATGTTATACGTGAGACGATTGTATGTTAAAGCCGGTATGGTACACCAGCCCTCCTTGGTGAGATACACCTTCAATAGATAGGATATATCTATATACCCTATGTTCACTTCTGACATGATTCTTGCGCCGAAGATTCCATTACCCTATGTAAAATGATGAAATGTTTAGAATTTATGCCATTACTTAACCCATTCACCTCATATTTAAAAGGTCACAGGGTTTACTCAGAAACCAGAATTAAATCTCCTGACAGAGTCTTAAGCTGTGCCCTGGTCTTTGGCACACATTTAAAAAAAAATTTACCATGCAGATCATTGCACGACAGGAATATCTTAATGCTGTTTCTTAATTTAGTATACAGAGGATTTGTACTCTCCAGTAATGACTCTTGAGAATGAGGATTTGATGTGACAAATGTCGGAACACACTGGGTTATGAAGAGGCTCTTATCTTTGCTTCAGAAGGCCTAAAATGGTTCACGGGACTTTTGGACCAGTAACATTATAATGTAGAGAGCAAATTGAACCTTATCTATCCTTGCTAGTGTGCTATTAGGGTCAGACAACTGTTTCCTAGCGTAATGATTTGTTTTGTGCAATTGTTGATATAAAAATATAGAAACTTCAATACTTCTGATGAATGAATTAAAAATTGTATTGTTTTCCCCTGCCACCCATATCCAATGATCTTCATCCTTTACCTATCTATCACTTTTGGATGGCAAGCTCTCAACCTCACTTCAGTTACTATTACCACGTGCACACCCTTCAGTATCGCTTTCACTTCTAAAATACTTCCAAGCCAAATGTCTTGAGTAACCTTAAATTCAGGTTTTTTAGAATCCTGGTTCGGATTGGTGGAATTTGAGGGTGTTAAAATGTGATAACTCTGGGTCATAGGCTTTTGGTTCATTAAAGAACTTGTGTGGGGAAAAATTACAGCATTCCTGAAATCTAAATCAGTTGAAAGTGTTAAATAACATTACTTTAATTGTGACTGAACCTTGTTATCCATCACATATTGTTGTTTGAATCCTCATTCCTACAGTTCCTGTGTATTTATAAACTGGTTCTTCTGGTATTTTTTTCAGTTTCCCAGTCAGACCCAAGGCACGTTGCGTGGAAACATGCAGCACAGCTTTACGGACAAGCTGGTGGAAGATGCTTTGTTTACCTCACCACCTTCACCGCCACCTGCTACCTCTGGAGGAGCAACAGTACAGCAGCTGCTCCGACGTGCTGCTGCAGCTGCAGTGGCTTCCTCAAATCGCCGAGAGCGACATAACTCGGCAGAACAACAATCGGACTCCTCTGAACAGTCACAGCATGCAACACCCAATAAACGGGCTAGAACAGCAGTGACATCTACTGGCCTCGAAAACAACAGCCATAACAACGGTGAAACTACCTCAGCTTCTACTAATCAAGCGACCCCTACGGACTTCTCAACAACTCCCTTTCCTAAAACATCGCAGTTGACCACATCATCTGGCACAGTTAAAAAGACCGATCAGGAGTCCAGTGGAGACCATGACTCGTCATCACCATCACCTACAGGAGGTCTCCTGGATGGTGTCAAGACTGAACCTGTTGAGTTGCTTTGTGGTAAAACAGAGGGTGATAATAGCAATGATTCTGTTGAAGCAGCAACTGAAGTTGGTGGTGGCAGTCATCAGCAGTCGTCTCAGTCAGCAGAAGACCAACAGGACCACGATAGCATACAAGGACACTTGGGCTCTGCCTATCTTTCAACACCCGAGAGTAAGCTTTTTGGATCTGTTACTTCGGGTGGTTCATTCAACTTCAGTATGGCAGCTCTTTCGGCTGATCATTCTGGTTTATCAGGTAGGCATATTTTGTCTGATTATAAGTTGCATGTTAGGTGTGGCTAAATGAAGCTCTTTATATATCTGTATAAAATGGAGAAAGAGGGACAAGGGTGCTGGTTGGCATAACTGGTAGTATTTCAGAAATAGTACAGTGACCTCCAAACAACAGTTCACATTAAATTTAAGCAAGGTGAGCATAACAAGCTTATAGGAAGGACAGGTTTAGTTGCCCCAGAACCCTGCTGGTCCTCCTTGCTGGAGACAGCCGCTTTTCTTTTCAACAAGAAGGAATCTGGAAACAGCCTCTTTATCATCAGAACACAGGAAAGAAATGAAAAACAGTCTGCAGTTTTCCTTTTCTTACCTTAGGATCATAGCAGCTGCTGATAATATCGTCATAATTCGTCTCTTGTTATTTCACTTACCACTCTCCTAATTTGATTTTCCATGGCCTCAGCTGGACGCAGATTGTTCTCATGAACTTTCTGTTTCAAATTTCCGTGACAAATAGAAGTGACGCATACCGAGATCTGGAGAATGAGCTGGCCATAATCTCCTGCTAATTATCCAAACACATTTCTAATTGCAGTAGAATTACATCCAGCATGGTCCATAGCACCGTCTTGGTGAAAGTACTCTCTCTTCCTCAGTCAACATGGTAAAGAAAGGATGCAAAAAACGTATCACTCTGAGGTTTGTGTTTCATGAAAAACATATGGGTCCAATCATATTTCCTTTGTCCACTAACTGCACACCAAACACTAACTTTCATGTCATGAAGAGGTACCTTGTGTATCGCATGAGGATTTTCGGTGTCCCTGTGTTTTTTTTTTTTTTTTTTAAGTGGCTTAACATCTCACTAACACATCACAGGTACTCAGAGATGCAGCATTGAGGATGTAGCAGCTGTGGCCTTAATTAATATACAGCCCCAGCATTTGTCTGGTGTGAAATTTGAAAACCACAAAAAACCATCTTCAGCTCTGCCAATGGTGGGATTCCAACCCAATATCTCCTGAATGCAAGCTCACAGCTATGTGACCCCAACCGTACAGCAAACTTGCTAGGTGTTCTGAGAATTTATGTACCCACCGAGGTGAAACTAAACTTCATCAGTTTTCTTTTAGGGGTTAAAGTTGACCCGCACAAACACCCATCCCCAACGTGTCCGCACAGGTAGCAACAAGACAAGAAATATAGGTTAAAAAAGAACAAACAAGGTGGAAGCAAAATCACCCCAAAAGTAAACCATCACAAGGTACTTACCACGAATAAGACAAGCGACCAGAGGCCATGGAAAGAATGAAAATAACTATCACTGTATGGTTTCAAATTACTACAATAATCACACGTCCAGGTACTTTTGAAATAAATAAATATATTTAATAAGAGAAAGAAGTAAAATTAAAATAACTCTGGACTCAGAACATCAACAGGAATAAGAAAGAAAAAAAAATTAAACAGGGAAATAATATCAAAACATAACTAACCTACGGTTCGAACCGGCCTAGTTTATTGGGACCCAATATGAATTTCATAACCAGCCTATCTTCTTAGTTATAAAATACAAATAAATTATGCTTCGGCTTAATTACCTTAGGTTGAGTTTAATACCTTCAACGTCATTAATTTAGTTACTTGCATAAAATTAATTAATTAAGTTAATCTTTCTTTACTTGTAAAATACACCAACCAAACGAGATACTAGGCGAGGAGTTTATATAAGGTTTCTAAACCTCGTGCAAAAGGAAGAAAACCAAGAAAATCCCGAAATAAACTAGGGAAAAAGGAAAAATCAAGAAAATCACAACACGCGGGCGAACAGTGATACCAACCAATGGGTCAAAACACATATAGAAAATCGGCCCCAAAATAAAGACAAACGGACTTAGCATATAACCATTCAGACATCACCGGAGCATGCAAAAATCCTTTTTTCTTTTAAATCATCAATGAAAGCAATAGCTCACAACCGTCCTTTACATTTTCATCACAATCATCATAATGTCCATCCCCATGGCAACAACAACAATTCAAGTTCAGACCCGAGGGAGAGGACCAATAATAATTAGGGTCACAACAATGCAATCAACAGACCGCACGAAAAGTTTAAAAAAAAAAAAAAATCCCAGAGAGAAATGAAAAGCCAAAAGAAAAGGGGAAATAGCAGGCAAAAAGAAAAATTCCCACTGGAAAACCTTATGAAAACTGCCTCCCTTAGTATCTTTCACAATCTAAAAGACATCACCTCTTTTTTTTTTTTTTTTTTTTTTTAGGAAAATGCCAAGAGTTTCCAGAACAAATATTACAATATTTGTACCACATTTTTAAGGGTTTCCAATTTTGAACAATTCTAAGTTTGAAATACTATACCAAACACGGGAACCGGTATCTAATCACAACACGCCGCCGAAAATGTTATCATTATAATTACAGCATTATTGTTTTTTTTTTTTTAATAAGTTTGGGGTAATTTTCCACGTCGTATTCCCAGGAGAGGCATACCATGTGTCACCAATTGATTAGCACAAACTAGTAAAATGCCGTTAGAAGAAAGGTTTCAAACTTACAGTCTTCCTGGTGGAGTTGAAGAACAACGTTGTTACTTACATTAGGCCGAAGTTCAAACTAATTTAAGTTAGTAGCAATACAACATCTGCGATGCTCCAAAGAGTTGTCCAGAGTTCAAGAAATACATTAATTGGGCCATGTGACCCCAAATATCCACAGGATTAGCCTGGTACGATCTTGAAGTAGCACAACATAGCGGAGCTATGTACGCACGTCTGTTTGGCTTCCATGTTTACGGCAGACAACCTCTCTCTTGCACTCACAACGGTAAGCGGAAGTTGACTTCATTCCTTGCGCAGGAGAGCTGCGCAATAAGTTACGGTCCGCCCAGAACTTTAACAACTCCTGGCAGAGAGTATTAACAAATAGTGACTTACAGCCACGACATAATTTCAAGCTGCAGAACATAATAAGGTTTCAAATAAATAGTAACTTATCCTCTGTCACCGTAGAAGGGAGCAGCTCATAATTTTAAGTTATAATAAGGATTATGTCCATATATCACTCGCATGGAGAAAAAGTGAAATAATTTCCACGGAGATAGACTCCAACTTGAAAATGTCAAACAAGGAGACAGTGTATTAATACTGTCTCAGCCTCCCGCCCAGAAACCACACGTACACTCGTACTTTATGTTACACATACTGCGGTGGTCCAGAAGTATACTAAATTTTGGTGAAGGAGTCCATATGAATAAACGACACACCGAGATAAGTTCACTTCCATGCACTCCCTTAACATGATTGCATTATGCCCCAGGAACACCAACATACCAATGTATATGCCTTCCAATTGTAGTTAGTACTTTTAAACCCGATGCTTGCTTAGTACAGAAATCACAAGAATAATAAGTCTGTTGTACTACACCAGCCACATAACCAAAATGTTGATTCATAGTTCACATACAGTAGATAAATGCATCATGATTACGACGAACTCCCGGAATTATTTCCTTCAAAAGAAAATTAATTTGCAAGTTCTTGGGTATTTTCTTTTACCATAATTATATCACCTCTGTACCAGGACATGTTTCAGTTAACGAATGGAAAATTCCCAAACATCAATTTTAAACCTTTTGAGATAGTAATAGAGATATTCTCAATCTTAATATCAGTTTTATATATCGAGTTCCCATTTACCTACTAAGAAATGCAATCTTCTTGTTTCAATATCAAGATAAACGAAGATTACCACCCGAAAAGGAAGGAACGCAAGGGAGCAAGGAACAGGGAACAAGAAAGGATCATAAATTGGTGTATGCAGAACTACATGATACCCAAGATCCAAGTATTAGCTTTAATTTAAATTTTTAACTTGCGCTCGATTGAACTAGGGCCCGAGTATACCACAAAAATACCCCAAATAATGCATAACACAAGCAGAACCAAGGTAACCAGAACTAATTCCAACAAGTAGAACAGAACAGAGGCTGATCTTCAACACAGCGAGCTCGCAAAATTCCAAATTTCACAAATACACCAGAAAAGATGCAAATGAATATCCAACAAATGAGGCTCAACGTTCCATATACACCTGCATAACCAAGATGAACAAGAACAAGGAGAGGCAACCAATACACAATCAATTAGCAAAGTTTCAGGTAAGCGAAAATAGGATATAAAATATGGAAAAATCCAAGGCTAAAAAGGTAAACAAATTCATAGCAAGGGAAGAGTAGGCAGGATCGGTTGGAGACCTCTTAAAGCTCATTAGGATGGAGGGTACGCGTTTCAGTTTGTCATCAACAACAGATCAACCAACAAACACCAAGCTACCAAAACTTACAGATCAAAATTAAGTACAACACAGGACCATAATTAGCTCCATGGAAGCAACAGGACAGAAATAGGGACAGGAGAAACTCAGGAGGGAACAAAATCTGGAATCAGGTAACTAACCTACTGCATGGAAACATAATCACAATTCATTCCACAAAGGGACACCCAATCAAATTAAAAGGAAATTTAAAACCTCAGATCAGAAGACCCCAAAAGGAAAATAACGAGCACTGACCAACACAGCGTACACTACCGGTTACCCAATAGGGTCTCGGCATTACCTGGTCTATAAATACGTGACCTTCCGATCACACTGTCGCTCTACAGCCAACAGGTGCCTCCTCCTATCTCCCAGGGGAGCAGGCAAATAAAACATAAGTGGTGGAATGCGAGGCAAGTCCATGGAAAATGCTCACAGAAGCATGAAGAAGGCAGTTCTCAACTAATAGACCCCATAATCTATTAGCAGGAAGATTCCAGTACCGACTAAGAGAATCCTAATCCGTCCCATACCAGAGTAGCAAACTCAAAGCACGGTAAGATGATCAACACCAATGTCAACAGACACAAAAGAACCACTGAGAGAACACCATAGAGTGGCAGATAAAATTTAAAATGAGCATTACAGAAGAACCAAAAACAGATATGATGACATCAGATCAACCAGAAATGCAGGGAGACAGGAAATGAAGAAACCAGGAAACACGAAACCAGCAAGTTACAACAAGGTAAGATAGTTCCAAAAGAGAAGTAAATTCATGCGAGGGGTTATTCCCAAATCTACAGAGGCACAAGGTAAAACATCAAGGCAACACATCGCCCTTACCTGACATGCCATAATCGCAATTACACACACCACAATAATAATAGTAAAACCATAATGACTACCCCGAGCCACGTGTTAGCCCTTAAAGGGATAAAAGGAATACACCATCCTCAACAACATGCTCAGTAATCAATATGTAAATCCCAAAATCAAACTTACGGTACCGTACTCTTTCCTTCAAACACAGGATCACGACCAAACCATTACAGGTTAAAAGGAACTCAGTCCTCAGGTGTTATGACCCTACTGCATCACTCAACTCCAAAACAATAAGTAGATAAGGTAGAGGGTTGCATAGAACTCTCAACTCGAAATGGAACTAGGCAAATAAGGATAGGTTGAATGAATTTTGCAGAAGAAATATACCTAGACACATAATGACTTCAACAGGGTACCAAGTCAGATATGCCGAGAACTACCAAATACAAGAACCTCCATATATGATCAAAAATTTACATCAGAATGACAACAAGGTCACAAATTTCAGACAGAACGAGCTAGTTTAATAATTCCACCATAGACAATTCATCAGCAGGAACACTTGAGGCAGGCCGCACCGTACAAATACTTCCAACCAGGTAACAAATACAACCGATAATAGGGTACCAAACACAATGAAACAGAGAACCACAAGCAATCAATAGTTAGGAAAAGGGTAAACAAGCAAAGACACTAAAATGTCCAGGCACGTGGCCAACAAGTCACCAACCCAATCTCCGATTAACAGAGTTCAACTATAGCCCATAACTACCCAATAACAGATGACATAATGTAACATGCCTCCGTCCACCACCTAACGACACACCAAACGGACACCAACAGCAAGACAGGGTAAAAATGGAAACCACTCATGCAAAAAGCACAGCCAAGTCTCGCAGCTAGCACAGATCAGCAATCGCACAGCAAACATGGAAACACATCACCACCGACAGGTTGTATAAAACATAAATGATGACTTGCAAGTAGATATAAGGCTCTACACTTCAAAGTCAAGTTCCCCTCGGGACTAATGTTAACAAAACAAGGTTAGGAAACATTTGCCAGACCAAGTAAAGGTAAGGATTTTCGAGGTAACAACCGCCCCAATGTAAAGAAACATCACAGGGAGGATTAATTTTAAAGTTCAACAATCATCAAGAATCAAGTACTCGATAGAAACAGGTACAGGCATGCACACAATCCCATTTAGGCCAAAGTAGGTAGCAAGGCATAATTTCAATCGCACAGAGCAAATAACAGTAACACATACATGCCAACCACATAAACCAGGAAAAGTTTAAAACCGGTTCATAGACACTAACGATGGGAGGATACGATGAAATGCCAAACAGTTCAGCAGTAAAGCACACCCATACTGACCAGGCACAAGGTAGACATGCCAATAGATTAAGTACATACAAGGTTCACACGCTGTTAGCAACGCAGTAGGTAAAATCAACAACGATAGTTTCTCGCAGAATGATTTTAGCACAGTCGAAGCATCATGTCAGGTAAAATAATAAGAATAACAACAAACCTGGGAAGCAATATAAAACGTCAGGACAGATAATGTAATAAGTTCCCAGAGTACAGGTCAACGATCATAATCCAGTAAAACAAATAACGTCACACGCAACATATCCGAGCAAAAGCAATAACTCGATTAAACGCAATTAATTCCATAACCACAGATTAAATCATTTTCGCAGGTAGAAACTGAAAATACAGAACAAATAACCACCAAGAAAATCACAGAGCACACGGCAAACTGTGGTACACTCGTAGCCCAAAGCCAATCGATTCGTGCTCAAGTGTCGGTCATTTCACAATTTTTAAGATAAATGATAATAAATTCAGAATCTAGAGTAATTGATAAAGTTCAAACTCACCAATTTACGAAGAAACAAAGAAGGGAATGATACAAGGCACCTGAAAGCAGAAAGGCAGGCAGGCGGGAAACACACGAACAGCAGCTGGTAGAGCAATACCAACATCACGTACACAATCCAAGAAGGTAGCACACAGCTCGACAGCGAACCGGACAAAACACCCCGAAGACATTAACATGAAACAAATTTTGTACAGTTAAACAAGATGAATGCATTTCCTTTACATTTTTTAATAGATATCTTAACATGCCTTTCATTACCCAGACACACCTTTTAAAACCATACAGTGACAATGTTAGGGGGATGCCAAGAGGGGTAGCTACGAGCCGACGAAACACAATAACACAAGGGTCTACTAACAGGCGAGCAATTCTGAAGGAACAGCTCGCATACCGCCCAGAGCGAAGGGAAAACAAATGACAACCACGCTCTGGAGCTACCACTGACTGACCCGCACAAACACCCATCCCCAACGTGTCCGCACAGGTAGCAACAAGACAAGAAATATAGGTTAAGAAAGAACAAACAAGGTGGAAGCAAAATCACCCCAAAAGTAAACCATCACAAGGTACTTACCACGAATAAGACAAGCGACCAGAGGCCATGGAAAGAATGAAAATAACTATCACTGTATGGTTTCAAATTACTACAATAATCACACGTCCAGGTACTTTTGAAATAAATAAATATATTTAATAAGAGAAAGAAGTAAAATTAAAATAACTCTGGACTCAGAACATCAACAGGAATAAGGAAAAAAAAAAAAAAAAATTAAACAGGGAAATAATATCAAAACATAACTAACCTACGGTTCGAACCGGCCTAGTTTATTGGGACCCAATATGAATTTCATAACCAGCCTATCTTCTTAGTTATAAAATACAAATAAATTATGCTTCGGCTTAATTACCTTAGGTTGAGTTTAATACCTTCAACGTCATTAATTTAGTTACTTGCATAAAATTAATTAATTAAGTTAATCTTTCTTTACTTGTAAAATACACCAACCAAACGAGATACTAGGCGAGGAGTTTATATAAGGTTTCTAAACCTCGTGCAAAAGGAAGAAAACCAAGAAAATCCCGAAATAAACTAGGGAAAAAGGAAAAATCAAGAAAATCACAACACGCGGGCGAACAGTGATACCAACCAATGGGTCAAAACACATATAGAAAATCGGCCCCAAAATAAAGACAAACGGACTTAGCATTAAACCATTCAGACATCACCGGAGCATGCAAAAATCCTTTTTTTCTTTTAAATCATCAATGAAAGCAATAGCTCACAACCGTCCTTTACATTTTCATCACAATCATCATAATGTCCATCCCCATGGCAACAACAACAATTCAAGTTCAGACCCGAGGGAGAGGACCAATAATAATTAGGGTCACAACAATGCAATCAATAGACCGCACGAAAAGTTTAAAAAAAAAAAAAAATCCCAGAGAGAAATGAAAAGCCAAAAGAAAAGGGGAAATAGCAGGCAAAAAGAAAAATTCCCACCGGAAAACCTTATGAAAACTGCCTCCCTGAGTATCTTTCACAATCTAAAAATATCTCCTCTAACTCGAGCTCAAGACATCACCTCTTTCCTTTTTTTTTTTTTTAAAGGAAAATGCCAAGAGTTTCCAGAACAAATATTACAATATTTGTACCACATTTTTAAGGGTTTCCAATTTTGAACAATTCTAAGTTTGAAATACTATACCAAACACGGGAACCGGTATCTAATCACAACACGCCGCCGAAAATGTTATTATAATTACAGCATTATTGTTTTTTTTTTTTTTTTTTTTTTTTTTTAATAAGTTTGGGGTAATTTTCCACGTCGTATTCCCAGGAGAGGCATACCATGTGTCACCAATTGATTAGCACAAACACTTCGATGAAATTGTAGTAAAATGCCGTTAGAAGAAAGGTTTCAAACTTAGTCTTCCCGGTGGAGTTGAAGAACAACGTTGTTACTTACATTAGGCCGAAGTTCAAACTAATTTAGGTTAGTAGCAATACAACATCTGCGATGCTCCAAAGAGTTGTCCAGAGTTCAAGAAATACATTAATTGGGCCATGTGATCCCAAATATCCACAGGATTAGCCTGGTACGATCTTGAAGTAGCACAACATAGCAGAGCTATGTACGCATGTCTGTTCGGCTTCCATGTTTACGGCAGACAACCTCTCTCTTGCACTCACAACGGTAACCGGAAGTTGACTTCATTCCTTGCGCAGGAGAGCTGCGGAATAAGTTACGGTCCGCCCAGAACTTTAACAACTCCTGGCAGAGAGTATTAACAAATAGTGACTTACAGCCACGACATAATTTCAAGCTGCAGAACATAATAAGGTTTCAAATAAATAGTAACTTATCCTCTGTCGCCGTAGAAGGGAGCAGCTCATAATTTTAAGTTATAATAAGGATTATGTCCATATATCACTCGCATGGAGAAAAAGTGAAATAATTTCCACGGAGATAAACTCCAACTCGAAAATGTCAAACAAGGAGACAGTGTATTAATACTGTCTCAAAGTGAATGCTTATACATTATGTGCACGAATTATGGAATTTTCAGTCATTTGAACATGCTTTTATGGTGCATATAACTGCATATATTCGTGATTTTGATAAATGCATCATATTTTAATATTTTAGTGCCTATATGACATATTTTAATCAGTTTAATGATTTTTACAGTACTTTTAATCAGCTTTTTTTCATCTGGTTGATGTTGGCAGTAATGTTGCGCATGATGATGCAACTTGTCATGTGGTGAGGAGTTGTGATGTCACGCAGCGAATCCCCTGTTTCATCATCTACCCTCACGTTTTGTGTTTAGCTGTCGACTGGCTGTCCATTGAGTCGTGTAACAGTGTTGTGAACTGGTTGTGACCAAACTATGTTTCGCGTACAAAGTGCCCGTTAAAAAGTTCTTTAAATGCCGAAAGTAAGGGCAACTTCGAGTTATAGATTAGCTAATTTACAGGAGTAGTTTTCAGGTGACTTAATATCTACAGATAATAGGGTACTGTTCTGTGGAGCATTGTGAGAAAACTATCGGGAGTGAGAAAAGATTTCAAATAGTTCAACACATAAACACTGCTAAACATAGCAAGAATTTAACTAGCAAACTCGCAAATAAGGAGCCTGTTCAAAAATAACTATTAAGAATGTTCAGGAAGTAGGATTAGTGAATTTTCTTATGACTTGTGCCAAGCATTTTTTAGCTGCTGATATTCCCTTGTATAAAATTAATAATCCCACATTAAAAAATTTTCTTGCCAAATACACTTTTCAACATGTGCCTGAAGCAAGTACATTGTGTAAGATTTACGTAGGACGTTGTTACAGTAACGTATTGTCAAATTTAAAAATTGAATTAGCGGATCAGTTTGTGTGGTTGTCTATTGATGAAACCACTGATTCTGAGGGCCGATTTATTGCTAATGTAATTGTGGGCGCCTTAAATAGGGAACAAAAGATGATACCATATCATCTTAATGTGTGTGATTTGCCGGCCACTAACAGTGTAACTGTAACGCAGTGTGCGATGGACTCATTGAAAATATTATGGCCATTTGGAATGAAATCCGACCGGCTACTTTTATTTGTTACCGATGCCGGTACTTAAAAGGTAAAATCAGGACAAACACTGAAAGGCATTTTTCCTAACTTAACTCATATAACTTACTTGGCACATGCTCTTAATCGCATTGCAGAGACAATTTGCAATTCTTTCCCATTGGTAGATAGATTTATGGCCTGTTAAAAGAAAATTTTTGTTAACCCACCGGCTTACCTAACCGTCTAATTGACGGGATGCGCGAGCCTGTGCCCGGCTTACCTAACCGCCGTATCGACGGGGTAATGCAGCGTCCTGCTTTATCGATGGTAAAAGGAAGGTAGTAAGTTGAAAACTCAACAGATGGCATTACAATTATTCTTTATATCTGAAGGAAGTCTCTTCCGCTGTATTTGAGTCATGTTTAGGGGATTAACCGCATAAATTGAAGATAGGATTGAGCTGATGTCGCGGGTGATTAGTGAGTAAAGATGAGCATGCGTGAGGCTATTACCGTATTACAAACTATCCACTTCATTGCCGTATTGATAACGTAATCTAATCAATATACGAAAAATGTTTCCTCCGAATCGAGACCTTTCTTTTTATTTAGCCTTTGGCTACTTATAAAAACATTAATTAAATCAGGACATGTTTCGATCGCTTTGCGATCATCATCAGCTGCTTACATAAAAGCTTGCATAAAAACAGCATACAACAATCACATAGTTGACATTAAACAACTGGTGTTAGTAAGGGACGCTTGGGTTGGAGGGGGGTGGGGAGGTAGTGTGCGGAAGGGGGGCGGTTGTTACTAGGACGTTGAACTTAAAAATTAAAAATACTATCTATGGACTAGAATGTGTTTGGTTTCATTTTAAGTTCCGAAGGCTTAATAAAATGTTTAAAAACTAAAAGATTTTTTAGTGTTATGATCCTGAAGAAAAGTTTGGCTAGAGTATGTTTCTTCTTTACTTGACTTCTTGTTCCTTCCGCGTCACTTTTGTACTGTACTATGAAGCGTGATTCACTTGCTTATCCTTTTTTTTAAAGTGGAAAGGGTATGTCCGCTGTTGGTTGAATTAAACAATTTTTGCCGGGCTGAGTGGCTTAGACGATTGAGGCGCTGGCCTTCTGACCCCAACTTGGCAGGTTTGATCCTCGCTCAGTCCGGTGGTATTTGAAGGTGCTCAAATATGTCAGCCTCGTGTCGGTATATTTACTGGCATGTAAAAGAACTCATGCGGGACTAAATTCCAGCACCTTGGTGTCTCCGAAAACCGTAAAAGAGTAGTTCGTGGGACATAAAACAAATAACATTATTATTTAAACAATTTTTGTATTTGTAAACTCGTTAAGTCGCATAGCTTGTTGTACGATATGTAACTGGCAGAAAGAAATATGCATCTATTAGTTAAAATCGCTTTTTTTTTTTTTGCTTGACGTCGTACCGACACACAGATAGGTCTTATGGCGACGATGGGACAGGAAAGGGCTAGGAGTGGGAAGGAAGCGGCCCTGGCCTTAATTAAAGTACAGCCCCAGCATTTGCCTGGTATGAAAATGGGAAACAAAGGAAAACCATTTTCAGGGCTGCCGACAGTGGGGTTCAAACCCACTATTTCCCGAATACTGGATACTGGCCGCACTTAAGCGACTGCAGCTAAAATTTTGAACTTACCCCTGTCCAATTTACTTCCCGTAATTGTGGGTGTGAGTCTGATTCTGCTGTCCTCAACCTTGTGTAGCAGCGGTGTGATGAGGTCTGTATGCTAGCTTGGTTCGGAAGGGGGAGGGGAAGCGAGGACGTGTCGTCATTATTGTTGTTTCATGCGTGGGGGTGGCTTCTGTCTGTGATGTAGCGGCCTTGTGATTGCTTGTTACAATTGCTGGGCATATTTGATTCCTACCTAATAATTTCATGTATCTCAATATATGTTCGTATAAGAGATTTCTTTGTTCATTCATTTCATTTAAGTTCTTGTCCTTATTAATTAACTTATCCAGAAAAATGTGAATATTTTCCAAACTATTCATCAGTCTTCCTTTATTTAGTCTATTAATGATTACAAGGTCTTATTGGTATCTGTAAATTTATGACCCGTCTCTTTCATATGTACTCCCATTGTGGAAAATGTACGTTTTTCCGCATTGACGTGTTCTTGATACCTTATTTCAAAGTTCTGTCCGGATTGCCAGACTTGCGGCCTTGCACTGGTTGCATATCAACTTATAAATTCCTGAATCCTGGAAACGTTCTTCTTTGTTCTTATTAACCATGTTATGGTTGAAAAACCTGTGCCTAGTGTTATTGTTTGTTGAAAACGCTACCTTGATGTCGTATTTCTTAAATAAATTAGTAATTACGTAAATGTTAGGTTTGTTGTAGGTGAACCTCACATATTTTTTTGTTTGCTCTGACTGTTTTATTAAATTTGTTTGTTGTTTACATTTACGTTTAGTAATTAACTCGTTAATAGTTTTAAGACTAAAACCATTAATGAAGGCCTGCTGTCGGATGAAAAACCACGGCCTTGGCCTACCAAGCGACCGCTGCTCAGCCCGAAGGCCTGCAAATTACGAGGTGTCGTGTGGTCAGCACGACGAATCCTCTCGGCCGTTTTCTTGGCTTTCTAGACCGGGGGCGCCATCCCACCGTCAGATAGCTCCTCAATTCTTATCACGTAGGCTCAGTGGACCTCGAACCAGCCCTCAGGTCCAGGTAAAAATCCCTGACCTGGCCGGGAATCAAACCCAGGGCCTCCGGGTAAGAGGCAGGCACGCTACCCCTACACCATGGGGCCGGCTATTGTCAGATGAAAGCAAGTTCTTTATTCCTCTCTTTGTTGGTTAACGGAATTTCGAAAGTCGGGATGTAGAGAACTATTATGAATCGTTGTTGGAGTGAATGTAGGCTTCCTATGAATTCCAAAGTAAAATTGGTTCCCTTTTCTAGTTGTTGTAACATCTATAAAGATCGAACCGTTTTTCTCTTTTTCAGTAGTAAACTGTATATTAGGATCTAAGGTGTTCAGACGTTCAAAATATTAAGACTCATTGAGATCCTTATTAATTATAGCATATGTATCATCTACATTGCGTACCCACAAATCAAGCCCTTTAATGTGGTCTACAATACGAGAATGTTCCAAGTGATCCAAATATATATTAGCTAATATGCCTGAAGCTGGTGCTCCCATGGAGAGGCCATCTTGTTGTTATATCCTGTTGTTAAATAAAAAGTAATTCTGGTTAAGTACAAATTTAAGGATTGTCATGAACTCTTCTATTTCGGGTATGCTAATCCGTTTGTGTTCTAATAAATTAGATTCTATCATCGTAATAGTCTTCTCTATGGGGATATTAGTATACATGTCTTTTATATCAAACTAGCAAGATACCCGTGCTTCGCTACGGTATTATAATGAAATTTATAATTGAATGCTTAACGTTTTATATATAATCCGCGAAATTCGCGATCTAACTCGTTTTCTGAGAAATTACGCCAAAGTTCCTCCCATTTTTCAATCATTCTTTCCAGCAATCAATTTCGTACTTCCCGGGCTAGGTCCAGGTATTCCACCCGGTCAGTTGTGTCCCTAAATCTTTGCCATCTTTTCCTATAAGCATTTTGAATATGGATCAAATCCTTGAGGAGATCCGGCATGGTGTCGTCTTGGGTGTCTTGGCAGTACTAAACCCGCGGCCGGACTGCAATTGTAGTCATTACCTGGCCAGGACCCGTTTCCAGCGCGGTCCGCACATTTTTACGACTGTCCAGAACATGATTATTATTAGGGTGGGTGATATTAGTTGAATTTAGGTTGTTATTATTATTATTATTATTATTATTATTATTATTATTATTATTATTATTATTATTATTATTATTATTATTATTTTCTTTTTTTTTTTTGCTAGGGGCTTTACGTCGTACCGACACAGATAGGTCTTATGGCGACGATGGGATAGGAAAGGCCTAGGAGTTGGAAGGAAGCGGCCGTGGCCTTAATTAAGGTACAGCCCCAGCATTTGCCTGGTGTGAAAATGGGAAACCACGGAAAACCATCTTCAAGGCTGCCGATAGTGGGATTCGAACCTACTATCTCCCGGATGCAAGCTCACAGCCACGCGCCTCTACGCACACGGCATTATTGTTATTATTATTATTATTATTATTATTATTATTATTATTATTATTATTATTGATGGTCTGAAACCCATAGCAAGATGCAAGACCGCTACTTGGCGGTAAATTACATCTGCTGCCATTGTCAATGCTGACATTGTGACCAGCACCATCATCCTGCATGGGCAAGTGCGCGAGAATTCAGGCGACACAAATGATATACTTCCGTGCATTATTGACCCTATCATAGAGGTGACCAATTGTACGGTCAATATCATTCCTGTCGTTTATTTCAAATCTGTTTAAATTTTTATTTATTTGCCAGGAGAATCTACTGTAATCTAACTTTGTTCTCCAAAAGAAAAGATGGTTCTTGAAAACGAACCCAGGAAAGGTTGAAAATGATCAGTTTATGATCAGAATAAGTACATCATGAACAGTAAAATAAACTGGTCTCAACTCCTTTTTCACCACATCGCCGTTAATTTGATTCCCCCCTCAAAAAATAAGGCGTGTTTCTTTATGTTTAAAAGACATTGCAATGTTCACATCTGTTACCTTCAGTTCTGAGATACGAGTATCCCCATAAAAATAATTAACTTTTTTTTTTCACTTCTTTTCCACTCCCCCCTTAAGTGAATTTCCCGTTTAAAAAATACTTGTTTCTTTAATAGTAAAGGATCTTCTAAATACCAATTATCATGACTCTAACATCTTCAGTTTTTGACATATGTGTCCTCATAAAAGGAATTCAACTACTTTTTCCCCCCCTGCCCCCAAGATGATTTTCCCCCAAAATGTTTTTCTCTTTGTTTTTAAAGGAGATCCAAATACCAATTTTCACGTCTGTAACAACTTTAGTTTTTATTAGATGTTAGTATCCTCATACAATTAATTCAATTAATTTTTCAATTCTTTCACCTCCCCCCCCTCCCCTTCATTGGATTTTCCGAGAATACATGTTTCTTTAATTTTAAAGCAGATTCCAAATCCCAATTTCCACGTCTGCAAAATGTTCGTTTTTGAGATAATAGTATCCTCATAGAAATAATTCAACTAATTTTTCAATTTCCCACCGTCCTGTCCCCTCCCCTCCCTTTAGGTGGATTTCCGAAAATAAATAATACGTATTTCTTTATTTTTAAAGGAGATTCCAAATACCAAATTTCACATCTGTAACATCTTCAGATATTGAGGTATAAGTATCCTAATTAAAAGAATTCAACCCCATTTTCAGTGACTTTGACCCCTCCACCCAAGTGGTTTTTCCGAGAAAAAAAAAGTGTCTTTATTTTTAGTAGAGATAAAAAATACTATTTTTCAGTTCGGTAATATGTTAAGTTTTGAGATATACTGTAGAAATGCTCATTTTAAAATGTCACCCCCTTTTTAGTTCTCCTTAAGTGGAGTTTCCAAAAACAAATCTCCTAGGTTTCTTTACTTTTACAGGATATTCCAAATACCAATTTTTACGTCTGTAACATTTTACATTTCTCATATATACTGTAGATATAGTCTTTCTAAAAATTCACCCCAAATCATCACTCCTGTTTAACCCCCATAAATTGGATTTTCCAAAAACAAAAGAACGTGTTTCTTTATTTTCAAAGGAGATCTCAAATACCAATTTTCAGGCCTGTAATATCTTCTGTTTCTGAGATATAAGTATCCTCATTTAAGGCTTTCAACCCCTTTACACTCTTTTTCACCCCTCCTATTGGGATTTTCTGAAAACAAACAGTACGTGTTTCTTTATTTTTAAAGGAGATTTTAAATACCAATTTTTACATCTGTAAACTTTTATGGTTTTGAGATATAGATACACTCATTTTAAAATTTCACCCTCCTTTTCACCCCCTTAGCGACGGAATATCCCAAAATCCTCTCTTAGCAAGCACCTACATGTTAATATGAATGAATTTTCAAAATATTATTTCTTTTTGTCCAGTAGTTTTGGCTGGGCGATGATGAATCAGTCAGTCAGTTAGTCAGTTCAAGTTATTTTATATACACTGACTGACAGAGCAAATGCAACACCAAGAAGGAGTGGTCAGAACTTTATGCCAATTGCAGGGTAGACTGACGTCACTGAGGTATGCTCATGATGTGAAATGCGCCGCTGTGCTGCGCACGTAGCGAACGATAAATGGGACACGGCATTGGCGAATGGCCCACTTCGTACCGTGATTTCTCAGCCGACAGTCATTGTAGAACGTGTTGTCGTGTGCCACAGGCCACGTGTATAGCTAAGAATGCCAGGCCGCCGTCAACGGAGGCATTTCCAGCAGACAGACGACTTTACGAGGGGTATGGTGATCGGGCTGAGAAGGGCAGGTTGGTCGCTTCGTCAAATCGCAGCCGATACCCATAGGGATGTGTCCACGGTGCAGCGCCTGTGGCGAAGATGGTTGGCGCAGGGACATGTGGCACGTGCGAGGGGTCCAGGCACAGCCCGAGTGACGTCAGCACGCGAGGATCGGCGCATCCGTCTCCAAGCGGTGGCAGCCCCGCATGCCACGTCAACCGCCATTCTTCAGCATGTGCAAGACACCCTGGCTGTTCCAATATCGACCAGAACAATTTCCCGTCGATTGGTTGAAGGAGGCCTGCACTCCCGGCGTCCGCTCAGAAGACTACCATTGACTCCACAGCATAGACGTGCCCGCCTGTCATGGTGCCGGGCTAGAGCGACTTGGATGAGGGAATGGCGGAACGTCGTGTTCTCCGATGAGTCACGCTTCTGTTCTGTCAGTGATAGTCACCGCAGACGAGTGTGGCGTCGGCGTGGAGAAAGGTCAAATCCGGCAGTAACTGTGGAGCGCCCTACCGCTAGACAACGCGGCATCATGGTTTGGGGCGCTATTGCGTATGATTCCACGTCACCTCTAGTGCGTATTCAAGGCACGTTAAATGCCCACCGCTACGTGCAGCATGTGCTGCGGTCGGTGGCACTCCCGTACCTTCAGGGGCTGCCCAATGCTCTGTTTCAGCAGGATAATGCCCGCCCACACACTGCTCGCATCTCCCAACAGGCTCTACGAGGTGTACAGATGCTTCCGTGGCCAGCGTACTCTCCGGATCTCTCACCAATCGAACACGTGTGGGATCTCATTGGACGCCGTTTGCAAACTCTGCCCCAGCCTCGTACGGACGACCAACTGTGGCAAATGGTTGACAGAGAATGGAGAACCATCCCTCAGGACACCATCCGCACTCTTATTGACTCTGTACCTCGACGTGTTTCTGCGTGCATCGCCGCTCGCGGTGGTCCTACATCCTACTGAGTCGATGCCGTGCGCATTGTGTAACCTGCATATCGGTTTGAAATAAACATCAATTATTCGTCCGTGCCATCTCTGTTTTTTCCCCAACTTTCATCCCTTTCGAACCACTCCTTCTTGGTGTTGCATTTGCTCTGTCAGTCAGTGTATATAGATGAACATGTAACATGAGAAGGTTTAAGTTTAAAGTCCTTAATCATCTTACCGAAGTCTGTATAATTTTTTACAACTGTGTTAGAATGAAAAACGTAGTTTTGTGTTAGAAACTTATGAATGTATTGTGATGTTTTATATGTGGGGCTCTTACGGAAATTAATTACTGGTCTAATAGATATATCACCGGGCGAGTTGGCCGTGCGCGTAGAGGCGCGCGGCTATGAGCTTGCATCCGGGAGATAGTAGGTTCGAATCCCACTATCGGCAGCCCTGAAGATGGTTTTCCGTGGATTCCCATTTTCACACCAGGCAAATGCTGGGGCTGTACCTTAATTAAGGCCACGGCCGCTTCCTTCCAACTCCTAGGCCTTTCCTATCCCATCGTCGCCATAAAACCTATCTGTGTCGGTGCGACGTAAAGCCCCTAGCAAAAAAAAAAAAAAAGAAAAATATCTTTTTTATGCAACTTGAGTATGTCTCTTGCCGTAGGGAGTCCTGGGTTTATATTTACCAACTTTTGTGATTCTTGCTCACTTAGAAGGAAAGTTGTTTGTTTAAGTATTCCTTTCAAAAATCTTTGAATCCGTGAGGTGGGATCTTTACTTACGACCTTGAACTTATTGTTGAAAAAGATATTGGTTTTCTCAATATAATCGGTTTTGTTTACAATGACTATAGTTCCTCCCTTATCCGCTTTAGTTACAACTACGTCCTTTTGCCTGATTTTGCATTGTAGTTCATTGTTTATTCTAGTGTTATCATTATTTTTCTTAAATCCGTTTATTAGGGAAGGGATGTATTTCTTTGCTTCATATCTCAAGTCGTTCTGTACTTCGGCTGGGAGAATCTGTATGGCTGCTTCGGTTTCTGCTAAAGTGAGGGTTAGATCCTTGCTTTTGTTGGAGGTGTGCCAATTATAATCCGGGCCTTTACCTAATATTTGGCATTCTTGATCTGTGAAAACTGTTTCTGATAAGTTTTCGACTGGGGGTGGGTATCTGTTTTGATCAGAGGCTGGTTTAAACTGTAACTTATTCCCCTTTTTCGGATTATCCTTTTTCAGGTTCTCTAGTTTCTTGTTTAATGTGACTTGTTTCTTTTCCATTAAGTTATCTACTTTATCCCTACTGTGTTTAAGGAAGGAATCCCATTCTAACGGTAAAAGGGAGGCGGAAGCTTTAAGGTGAGCTGTGTATAATTCATTATTGAGAAATTGTTTCTTTTTGTAGAAGAATTTTATCTCCCTTTTTAACCAGGTTCGGTTAACCATTTTCTGTGTTGCTGATTGAAATTCTGAGTGTAATTTTTTCTTTTGAATCTGTTTTAGAAATTTGGGTATTAAGTAGTTTTTTAGACATTCTTTAAGAAATACTGTGTTTTCGCTTACTGTTGCTATTTTCACCCTTAGTTTTAGATAGGTGTTCGCGATGTTTCCTGCCTGGTTAGCATTCGTATTACAAACTATCCACTTCATTGCCATATCGATAATGTAATCTAATCAATATATGAAAAATGTTTCCACCTAATCGATACCTTTCCTTTTATTTAGCCTTTGGCTACTTATAAAAACATTAATTATATCAGGACATGTTTCGATCGCTTTGCGATCATCATCAACAGCTACTTAAATAAAAGCTTAGATAAAAACAGCATACAACAATCACATAGTTGACATTAAAAAACTGGTGTTAGTAAGGGACGTATGGGTTGGTAGGGGGGAAGGTAGTGTGCGGAGGGGGCCGGTTGTTACTAGGACGTTAAACTTAAAATAAATTAAAATTACTTTCTATGGACTAGAATGTCTTTGGTTCCATTTTAAGCCCCGAAGGCTTAATAAAATCACTTGTTTAAAAACTAGAAGATTTTTTAGTGTTATGATCCTGAAGAAAAGTTTTTTGCTAGAGTATGTTTCTTCTTTACTTGACTTCTTGCTTCTTCCACGTCACTTTTGTACTGTACTATGAAGCGTAATTCTCTTGCTTATCCTTGTGCTTACAGTACAAAAGTGACGCGGAAGGAACAAGAAGCCAAGTAAAGAAGAAACATACTCTAGCAAAAAACTTTTCTTCAGGATTATAACACTAAAAAATCTTTCATTTTTTAAACAAGTGATTTTATTAAGCCTTCGGGACTTAAAATGAAACCAAGGACATTCTAGTCCATAGATAGTATTTTTAATTTATTTTACGTTTAACGTCCTAGTAACAACTGCACCCCTCCGCACACTACCTCCCCCCCCTCCAACCCAAGCGTCCCTTACTAACACCAGTTTTTTAATGTCAACGATGTGATTGTTGTATGCTTTTTTTTATCTAAGCTTTTATTTAAGCAGCTGATGATGATCGCAAAGTGATCGAAACATGTCCTGATATAATTAATGTTTTTATAAGTAGCCATAGGCTAAATAAAAAGAAAGGTATCGATTAGGTGGAAATATTTTTCATATATTGTTTAGGCTATTACCGAGCGAGAAGTCGTGGATATTTTACTGAATAGTGATTGTGAAGAAAATTATAATATATCGGAAAGTTCTACCTGTGAATCTAGTGATGTGAATACGTTATCTGTGCTTAGTGAAGTTAGTGATAGTAATATGTGTCAAGAAGCAGTTATAAATATTACAATCATAAATGTTCCAACACACTGTAAGAATTAGTGGTGAGTTTATAGTGCATCGTTCATATTTTTCACTATAACATGGCACATTCCATTGAAATGTTTTTTTTTTTTTTTTAAATAGTATTTCTGTGAAAGTTTGACAACGTTTGAGCCGGTAGTTGCAGTTATATCATTCAAGCGCAGCCTTGCATGGCCCTTATAAACACCAGCTTTAAATGGTAATTTAAAGATCCAGAACAGATGTTTATAAGGTAAGCAGATGAGTTAAATCTCCTTCAAGAGTCAAGTTGTTTAGATCAACAGCACCCTATATCCCACTTCCTCCTGCGCCAGTGTTAACACGATGGGGAACATGGCTGGATGCAGCTTTGTTTTATGCTCAGTACATAGAAGTATTCAAAGAGGTTGTTAATTCATTGGACTCGAATGAAGGTGCATCAATACAAACAGTACAAAATATTCTGTCAGGCATTGAGTTAGAAGAGAATCTTGTTTTTATGAATGCCCATTTTTCTTTTTTGCCAACCGCCATAACGTCACTGGAAGCTGTAGGACCTCCCTTAAAAGAAATACTTACTGTTTTTGAAAAAACGATATCCAATCTAAATTCTGTTCATGGTAGTATAGGACAAAATGAAAGAAAAAATAAATACTGTAACTTTAAAAAAAAACATTCATGCGATATTGGAGTCATTCTCAAAGGAAAACCATCTGTCATACCAAGAGACCTGCCTCTTTCTGTGAAGCAGTTATAATCATTTAAATATGCCCCAATAACATCTTGTGATGTGGAAAGAAGTTTTTCACCTTACAAAAGTGTTTTGCGAGACAACAGACTATGTTTTTCAGTTGAAAATGTGTGCAAAGTGATGGCCGTGAACTGCAATTCATCACTCAGCATTGAGAGCAGACCATTTCTGCTTCAAACTCTAAGGAATAAATGTAAGTTTATTATTATCAATACTAACCTGACTTGTCTACTGCCATTTTTTCATTTTAATAGTGCATATTTATTGGCATATTTCCATGTTTTTAAGAGCATATTTGCATGCATATTTCTTAGTTTTTTGCGGCATGAACTTCAGAGCCTTATTCATCAGATATGGTCAGAATTGAATCTGTCGTGAACGAATTGTAGCACCCACCAGCAGAAGTTGGCACGAGAAACACTATCTTCAATATTTATTGTAACTTGTGCATTTTATAGTGAATTTCTTTCAGAATTTTAAGCCCTCTCGGCTCTGAGGTGGGCGAGATACCACACTCCTGTGCTAAATGGCTAGGCGGTTTACAGGGGCTAACTTGGCGTCTAGCTCACACATAAAGTTTTTTGGCAGTTAAACCCCTTGTTAGATATGATTTTTTCTGACTTGAATGCCTTTCTTTTTTTGCTAGTGGCTTTACGTCGCACCAACACAGATAGGTCTAATGGTGACGATGGGATAGGAAAGGCCTAGGAGTTGGAAGGAAGCGGCCATGGCCTTAAGGTACTTTCCCAGCATTTGTCTGGTATGAAAATGGGAAACCACGGAAAACCATCTAAAGTGCTGCCGACAGTGGGATTCGAACCCACTATCTCCCGGATGCAGGCTCACAGCCACGCGCCTCTAACAACACGGCCAACTCTCCCGGAAGTGATGAAGACGTTTTACGTCGTGTATCCGCGGCTACAGTGAAAACTATGGTATCTACAATCTCTCAAGTTGAGAGGAAACTATTAAAAGGAGTGAAAAACATGAGAGAACAAATATGAAAAACTTTTCTGCTGGGGCTTTTAAAATAACAAGTGCACTGAACGGTGTGAAAAACACCAAACAACAGATATGAAAACATATGCACAGGGGCCAATAAAAATATCCAAGTATTATTGCAGACCATACTCTTTCTAAAACAAATGTTAGTAGAAGCATTTCATTTCGGAGCAGTGGGTTATAAAACATTATTTTCTGGTTACACTAATGGACAATTAACTGGAGGTTATACTCAGCCAATGTGCGACTATGACAAAATGACTTTGGCCACCATTTTGAAAATTTTCTACCAAGTCAAATTGATCGAGTCAAAACTCGAAGGTGCGAGTTCAACATTCGCGACCTCTGCGCATTTAAAGATGCGGATGCTGGTCCACTTTCTGAAAGATTTTAATGTTTTCTTCATTAGAAAGGAATTTAACTTTTTCCGTATTCATACCTAGGCTATCACAAGACATATATGCACCACGCTAGTCAATTTCACACGATTATGTTCCTAATACAGGTACAGGCTATCCTCTCACGCGAATAAACTTCACTGTACCACTCAACACAAAATAATTTTCGAATTTCTGAATTTAATATATGCACAAATAGAATCATTTTTTCCATAATTGTACAACTGTGGCAACAGCTCTTACGTGAGTTGTAAATCACGTTTCCTTCACAAGGGATCACAAATAACATTTTCAGGGCTAGGAAAAATGTGATCGTACTAAGTGGTAATGGTGAAAATTCGTGACGCGGTAAGTGAGGTATTTTTTAATATAGATTTAATACGATGAGAATCGGGACTTCGAATTTGCGACGTGGTGAGAGGGAAAACATGTTAATGAGGAACCCAGTAACAAGGTTTCACTGTATTTGCTTTTTATATTTAGAATTTACACTCAAATAAAATTATCACTCACTTAAATATTCGAAGCACTATAACCTCTTGCCGCTGTTATGCATTTGCTTAGGTTTTAAACCATTACTCCTTATGTCATTCTCGGAGGTTACGGATTCAAGACTGCTCGAGTCTGTTCGCTCGGCACTGAGATATGAAAGGGGCGCGTCACGATACGCAGTCGTGACATGATCAACAACTTAAATGCTAAACTGAGTTGTGAAGGATAGGTGTGCCAGAGACCTGAGGATAATGCTGACAGTACAGCTAAAAAAGTGTGAACATACTTTCAGAAGTCTTTTCGAAGTTTTTAATCTAAGTCAGATTTGAGAGTTTTCAAATATGATTAGTGGCTTGTTAGTTTTCGATATGAGTGGTCATAAAATGTAATGTAGAAGGTTAACAATTAGTGAAAAACTGGAAAGATACATTCAGGGAAACTGGGTGCATGATAATACAGGGGACTGGAAGTCAAGAAAGGGTGGTACAGTCGAACCTCCTTTCTGTGGACACCGTTGGTTCTGAGGAAAAATGTCCGCTACAAGAGGTGTCCGCTAAAAGAAGTTTGTAAAAATAATCGAACATTGCGACATTCCTATTTTCCTTTAAAATTTCAGTTCTATTCTTCACAATAGTGTGTGAGTTTTCCCGCAGTTGAATTTTTCGGCAAGCTTTCTCACTGAAAGTCTCTTACCACTTTCTATAATCACATTTCTTCTTCCCTCGAGATTTAAACAGGTTCGCCCCTTGTTACTCATGTTTAACAGACAACTGAAATGCTACGGTATTTCTGTCTCACTAACTAGCGCCTGTACTGTCTTTTCCTTCTCAAGTTGACTACCTGAGCTCAACCTTATCTGCGACAATCTGAGGTATGAATAGAATGATGCAAGAAGGGAAGAGAATCCCCAGGTAACTTGTGAGTCATCAGTCTCCAGCAACATTTTTGGGCAATTAGAATTCTCGGAATAGGCCTATACACCACTAGGTAGAACTGCATTCCGATGTACCTTCTCTCTCCTTGCACTCAAAATAGTACAAACATTCAAAAGGGATTTCTTTATGTCTGAAGAATGGTTTTAAAGAAAGGACGACATGTCGTCCGGCGTAATAAATTGTCCTGTAACGTGTAAAATGTCTACTTAAATCAAGTGGACAGGACAAATGGCGATGTCCGTTGTCCGGAGTTCGAGGTGTCTGCTTAAATGAGGCCAATTTAACACTTGTATTACGTAAAATAAAATCGGTTCCGAGGAAAATTGTCCGTATACGGAGGTGTTCGCTGAATAAGGGTGTCCGTTAGGGCAGGGTCGACTTTATAAAGTAATTAGTGTTAAACTGTAGAAGTATTGTAAGGAAAGGATGAATCGTGACCGAGATGTGGTATTATTGACGCAGAAATTTTCACATGGAACCGGAGTGTTTATCATAGAAACAGTATAGGAATGGTAGGATGGGGACCGAGCAAGTGGCAATGTGGTTTGGGTCGTGTACGTATCGGCTTGCTTTCGGGAGATAGTGGCTTCAAAACCCATTGTCGGCTGCCCTGAAGTGGCTTCAAAACCCATTGTCGGCTGCCCTGAAGATGGTTTTCCATGGTTTCCCATTTTCACACCTGGTAAAAGCTGGGGCTGAACCTTAATTAAGACCATGGACGCTTCCTTCCCATCCTAGCTCTTTCCTATCCCATTGTTGTCATAAGACCTACCGTATCTTGTGTTGGTGCGATGTAAAGCAGATTGTAAGAAAAATAATCTAGCCTAATTAAGCGTAGGGCGTGCTGTATGGAGTGTGCCGGGTGAGTGGAGTAAGAGTGGGGAGCGGAAAGGTTGGATAGTGTGTGGTAAGGAAGATCATCGGCGTAGATTAATATAGGCCCGTTATAGGTAGATGGCAGGAAGAATGAAGAAGGAAACAACCAGAAGTAAGGAAGGTAGATTGGGGATGGGATTGAAGGATGAGATGTTGTTGGTGGCAGGGGTGGTGAGGATGTGGAAGTAAATCCAGGCCTGCAGAGCAGTGGTAGTATGAATTGGGAGGACATAGAAGTAATAAGGAAAGTGGTTAAGGAGGTGGTGGGGGAACTCTGTCCATTTGAACAGTCAAAGCAGATGATACAAGTGCAAGTCAAGGAACACGAAAAGACGAGGCTGTTTATTCAGGAAAACATGAAAGAAGTAAAAGGAAAAATGGAAAATAGTGAGAGTGAAGTGGTATTTCTAAGGGAGAAAATAAAAATAATATGGAAGAGGAGGTGATGAATTCAAAGAAAGAAATAGCAGCCCACAGTCAAGAATGCAGGAAGAAAGCTATATTTATTTACGGTCTACAGGAAGAGAAGGCATAAGCTAAAGTGGACATTAACTATAAAGTGGTAGATGTCATACAAAAAAAAGAAGTTAACTTTAGTGAGGTCGATATAGATGACGTCGAGAGGATAGGCAAGATGGGGGGTGCAGACCTATGAAGGTGACACTGCTATCCTCGCTGATAGCGGACATAGTAACCAGAAACACCAGAAATTTACAGAAAGAAAAAGTGTGGATTAAGAGGGACCTGGAAAGAGACGGGAATAAAAATTTCTAAATTTTGAAGAAACATATGGTGAGGGCAAGATTGCATGAGTTGAGGGCACATATTAGGGGCCAGATACTAGAGGTGTCTAATGGGAAATGGGCTCAAAATTGGACAGTGACAAAACTTCAGTTCTTAGGTGAATGTTCAAAACAGGGTGAAATGAATAGGACCGGAGAAGACGTGCATTGTAGAAGGAGAGGAGCACCAAGTGCGGGATGTAGTGCCGGAGAACATGGGCATGGTGAAAAGGGAAGCAGTGAGCTGTGTGATCTTAGTGTGGCGTCGAGTTCGGAGGAAAGGCGGGTAAGGGAACAATGTGACGGAGTGGATGTGCATAGTGAAGAGATAAGTTCGTTCGATGACAGGGAGAGATTGAAAACGTGGGCCAGAGAAATAGGCAGAGAATTAAGAGAGGAGACTGGTGTGGAGGGCTGGTTAAGATACATGTGGAGTAAATGTGAAGTTCAGAGGGAAGTAACCAGTGAATTAAGAGGGGAGTCCGGTGTGGAGGGCTGGTTAAGACGCATGCAGAGTGAATGTGAAGTGCAGAGGGAGAAAGCTAATACAAGTAATCGTCTGTATAGAGGGAGAAGCAGGAGTTTGAAGGATTTGTGGGGGAAGAAAGATAAAAGTGTCGAAGGCATAGTAACTAGAAGTAAAAAGTTAAAAAATATTAGTAAGTAATTTAGCGGAATTGGATGAAAATATGATTGGTAAGCTAAAGTTGGTAGATGGTGGAGTATGTTTGATATCTGTAGTTGAGAGAAAAGTGATTAAAGTAGTGAAATTGGTAGGTGATGAAGTGTGTTCATTTATAGCTGTTATTGTATTTGAAATGTATAGTGAACTTGAAAAGGCATTTGGTAGATTGTGCAAGAGTAAGCAAGCTGTTGGTGGATTTATTTGAAATGAATAGTGAAATGATGGTTAGAGAGATGATGAACAAGAGGTGGAGTTGATGGTATATAGTAATGGAATTGGAGGATCGAAAATAATATGCGATTATGATTGGTATATGTGCATCGAACCGCAACCTACAAGAGATCGTTCATGATCACCGCCATGAGCTGGTGGAATGAACTCCCCATTGACATCAGGGAAGCTAAATCTAAGACAAAATTTAAAATCCTTTGCCAGCGTCATCTTATAAGCACTTCAAGCCTTTCTTGAGTGTGAATGGGATGCATGAATGAGAGTGAATATGGTTGTTTATTGTAATGTGTTCATGTTTATACTTTAGTTATACTTTACTCACTTTTGGTTTCCCATTTTCACACCAGGCAAATGATGGGGCTGTACCTTAATTAAGGCCACGGCCGCTTCCTTCCAACTCCTTAGGCCTTTCCTATCCCATCGTCACCATAAGACCTATCTGTGTTGGTGCGACGTAAAGCCCCTAGCAAAAACAAACCTTTCCTCACTTTAGTTAGTTTAGTTAGTGATACTTTAGTTGCATTAGTTATACTTTAGGTTGTAAAGATTTCATATGTTTAAATTTTATGTAAAAATTATATTGTATATACATGAAGTGGTTAAGTGTAAGAAAGGGCCGGGAGCCCTAACTTCGCCACAATAAAGACGCTTTAATAATTAATAATAATAATAATAATAATAATAATAATAATAATAATAATTGGTGCTGCTTTATGGAATGTAAATTGTGGAATGTGGTTGATGTGTATAATTGTATTGGAGGGAGGAAGTTAAGATATGGAGAGGGCTGGTATATGATATTACTGTGTGAAAATTGCTAAGAGTGATTATGTTTATAAGAAAGTGTGTGTGAAAGAGAGAGGAAAAGGGAGGTAGTGAGGTATAGTTGGTATATTGTCGGTATGATAAGACATGATGGCATAAGTTTGTGTGGGGGCTGGCTTGAAATTTAAATGACATAAAGCAAGTAATTAATATAAGACTATGGTTGGCATATGTGTGAAGGTTAAGACGATGTAAAGTACGGAAGATGTAAAGAATGGGGTTATAATTGTATTGGAAGGCTGAAGTCAATATATGGCGGGTATATTGTTAGAAAGTAAGGTGATAGAGGGATTGTAAAAAGGGTGAGGTGACAAGGTTGGTGGATTATGGTAAAATATGATGGCATAAGTTAATATGGTGAGTGAATTATGTGAATGAATCGTAAGATGGCTTTTGCTGCTTTATTGTAATGCAGAAATTAATATATGGTAGGTATATTGATATTAAATAAGGTAAGAGAGTGATTGTAAAAATGGTGAGGTGATAAGGTGGGTGGATGAAGGTAAAATGTGATAGCATAATTTAATATGGCGAGTGGCTTATGTGATTATAGTTGATATGTGTATGAATGGGAAGATGATTTTTGCTGCTTTATTGTAGGTAAATTACGATAAATGAGTGGAGTGAGGTAACGATGACAAGGAACAAGGAAGTAGTTCATGCAGAAACTGCAAAGTGAGGAGATTGTGGCACACTAACGCAGCAGGAGGTGTAATGTTTTGGCTGTATTAGCGAACCTGAGTAGGTCAATGAGAGTGGATGGCATAAGTTATGGAATGTGCGAGGTTCGCGAGTCCAGCCAGAAGAGAGATGGAGGTCTTTTACCTCCATGTGCCGATGTGCCATTGTTCCATTTTACCTTATTATAGGTTATTTTATTTAGTTCACGTATTACCTGGGCTTTCAGGTCTCCGGAATGGAGTCGCCTGTGAGCCATTTGACTCGAATTATTATATTGTTTTGTTGTATTATTATTATTTCATTGTTGTTTTATTGAGGGTTGTTTAAGTTGGAAAGAGCTTGCCAATGTTGGGCGCTATTATTTTTCTCCATTATTAGATCAGTGACATCACTAAGGTAGAAAATGCTGCAGATCTGGAGGAAAATAAAGTAGAAAAAAGGTAGGTTGGCAAAAGAATAATTTATAACCCATGAAAAAGTTAATGGTGAGAAACATGAAATTCTAGGTGCAAGGGTCATCCCTAAAGATAATATAATAGGCAACTTAATGTTTTTTGGGGATGTACAGACCTGGAAAGGCTGAAGCTGATGCAGAGTTATTTGATAAAATAATCAGGTCCGTAAGGAACAAGACACAAATGAATGTGATTGTAGTGGGTGATCTTAATTTACCAAATGTTAACTGGGAAGGTAATGTGAATGACAGAAAACATGTCCAGCAAATGGTAAACAAGTTAATCTGGTGAGGACAACTGAATCAAAGTGATGGAACCAACTAGAGGTAAAAGTATTCTAGATGTGCTGATAAAATCAGATAAACTACAGAGAAACTGATAAAATCAGATAAACTCTACAGAGAAACTGAAGTGATAGATTGTATAAATTACAGTGACTTTACAGTGTGGCCAAGTCCGTACAGCTGCCATGTTACTCCCAACCACTCTCTAATAGCTTATTGTGTCACAACAAGTTTGAGGACAAAGAATGTGTGAATGAATTAAAAGAAAACACCCCGAATCTCATACTTTCTATTACATATTTATTACTGGACAAAACAGAAAACTTATGACACTAGCAGATATGTGTAATAACATCCAAGTTTTCTACTGCATTAGGTTGACAACATTTTTACACAAATTGCATGGGCTTATAACTGATTATACTTTAGGCTACATGCAATCTGCACACTGTACGTATATAAATTTTGAAAGAAAACGTTTTATTTACAATAGATGACGGTGCTAGTTTACAAGTTATTCAATGCCAGATAACGCTGAATGAGAGATCTCTATCGACATCTGGCTTTCTTAATAATGAGGTGATGGCATGGATGATATACAGCAATACAGGTCATCCTTTTCCCTTTATTGAATAAGTGTTTCCAATGTTAATGTCTTCGGTATATACGGTACTGCATAATTCAGTGAAATTGGCAACTTCACCACACGGTACAATATGTCTGTATGCCCAGACTTTCTTAAACACTTTTTTCCTGTACAGCAGTAGTGAAATGTTTGTAGTCGACACTAAGGCATGTGATTAAAGCGAAATTTAAGGATTTATCAAGTGTTGGGGGTGACAATAAGAAAGGGGTATCCCAAATTGCTGGAGGTGGCAAATGCTCCCAGAAGTATTAGAGACCGGGCGAGTTGGCTGTGCGGTTAGGAGCGCGCAGCTGTGAGCTTGCATCCGGGAGACAGTGGGTTCGAATCCCACTGTCGGCAGCCCTGAAGATGGTTTTCCGTGGTTTCCCATTTTCACACCAGGCAAATGCTGGGGCTGTACTTTAATTAAGGCCACGGCCGCTTCCTTCCCATTCCTAGGCCCTTCCTATCCCATCGTCGCCATAAGACCTACCTGTGTCGGTGCGACGTAAAGCAGAATAGCAAAATAGCAAAAAAAATTTAAAAAAACAACGAAGAAGTATTAGAAGTGAGTGCTATTAATGACTTGCATGTAGCTATGCACTCTAAAGTTAAGAAGGTACATTTGACAATACACACCAATGATTTACTACACGATTATGTGTTTTCCACATCAATATACCGGGCGGCTCACCAGCCCCGTATTTTATCGGAGATAGGCAACCCAGATAAGGCGTATAACCTAAAGATCCTTATAATTTAGTTTTATGAATACCAAATAACTTGAAATGTCTCCTTGGGGTAAACAAGGCTCTCCCTTACCTGTGTGTCGTCACTGTAAATTGATCCATAGACTAGCAAAGGAGAATCTACTGTGCACAATTCTGCACCAAATACTAAGGACCATTCTGCAAACATATGATTTACTGCACCTTGAAATTGGACATTGGACATGGAACACAAGTATGAAGAGGGGAGCATTCGCACTTACCAAATCTACTAATGATACCGACACTGTAAAAGCGCAAGAATATTCACTTGTGATGAGACAGCTGTTCCTGTTAATCTGAAGGGTAATTCTAACGTTTTTGCTACCAAAAGGAACATCAGGTTGGGGTTTTCACATCTGCAGAATGAGGAGAGACAGTGACGACAGAATTGTGTTTTTCATCCGCGGGAGCCTACATGCCCCCAATGCTGATATTTCCAAGGAAGAGCATACAAAAAGTTTGAGATTGGTTTGGCTCCAGGTTCGTGGGCCAAGGTGCACGAAATAGGGTGGTTGATTTCAGGCATTTTTCTGACGTAGCTTCGATAGTCCATTGAATTTTCAAGCGCGTACAAAGATGCTCGTGTGCTGCTGCTGCTTCTGCTTCTAGATCGACATGTACCCACACGACAAATCTGGAAGTGATTGACCTTGCACGACTAAATGGTATAATTTTGCTCTGCTTTCCGTCACATTGCTCATACAGACTTCAGCCATTGGATGTTTCATTCATGAAACCTGTAAGCCTTTGGTACGAGGAAGAAGTTGGGAAGTGGCTGCATTGTTATCCTCGAAAGATTGTTACATTGTGTCAGATCTCTTCGCTGTTCGGAGCAGCTTTTATTAATGCAGAAACAACTGTTAAATGTTCTTCAGAAGGCAGGAATTTGTCCTTCTGATATGACAGTTCTCTCTGAGGAAGTCTTCAGTCCTTCAGCAACAATAGACGTTGAATTAAGTGCACCCTCATCAGAAACTTTGAATACACCAGTAAAGAGTGAATCACAAGATAGAGCACAGAATGTGGCAGCAGTGAATGAAAATAGGCCTATTGAAGCTCCTAAGTCCTCTTCTTTCCCTAGTGCCTCACCTGAAAATTTGCCGCCAATCCCAAAAGTGAAACCTGGACAAAAAAGAACTTCAAGGAAAAGAGGGAAGCGGCTATTTTGACATCGCCGGCCTACAGAGCTGAACTTGAAAATTCTGTTGAACTAAAGAAGTCAAAGTTGATGAAAGAGACAAAAGATAAGGCAAGAAAGGAATTATTCGCTTTGAATGGAACAGAAAGTACAAAAATTATAAGAAAGGCTAGAAAGAAAACTGAAAAAGTTGAACGTTCGAGTGAAAGTGATGATGGTGACACGGCATGTCTAACGCAATGATTTTTAATCAAACTCTACTGAAGGTTGGAGCACCTGTGTTAAGCATAAAAAGTAGTCGCACAATACATATGCAGGTATAGACAGTGACGATGGTGAAACAATATTTACATGTGACTATTTTAAATAGCCTAAATTCAGCGAGATTAATTTCACACCATTCTGCCCCGCACAAGGCATTCCCTTAAAACCATTCATTAAGTAACAGTCTTCATTTTTCATATTTTTTCTGCAAGATATATTCTTTAGGCTCTTAGTAGAGTTGATGGAAAATTAAAAATTGAATTTCCTTCTTTTTTAATTCTCAGCAATGTACAGAGAAGACTGTTTATTTTATACACTATATATATAAAATAATATGAGTGAAGAACTGGAATCACAAGTAAGGCTTCTTGCAGCTGATGTACCCGTGCTTCGCTACGGGATTCTCAGAAAGACTGTATTTGTGACTTTCTTAACTGAAGTCAACATAGGTCATTACAAAAACGTCAGTAGGAAAGTAGCGATTAAAATCAATGTTATGATATATAAAATACTTGATCAAATGAAACACCGCACATTTTCTCACTTTTTACAAATAGTACTACGGTGCCGATCTAACAAGGGGGCATTCCCTGCACATCACCACCGATTTTGTTCAAATTTATAGAACATGCAGGGCTTGGCTAGAAATGAAAGTATACCCGAAGTGGGAACTCCAGATGGCCAAGCATATAGAAAATAAAAATAAAAAAGTTGACGCGGCTCTCGCACCGTATAAGCCACTTACGTTAGTGCGCACGCCGAGCAGTTGTTGGCGTAGCAGTAAGAGCTTGAACTAGTAATTCGGTGGTCGTGGGTTCGACTCCCGTGTGGAGACTGTTTCTTCCTGTCAACTTTTATATTATTCATTTTCCAATTACACAAAAAAGTGAATAATTCATTTTATTTATTTATTTATTTATACGCAAAAGGCATAGAAAAGGTAAAAAATTGGGATTTCATTGTCAGACGTGTTCCTACCTGTGCCAAGAATCTATTGTTTGTGTACAGCCGCCAGGAGCAACCTTCACTTGTCAGGTGAAAACGAATCTTACAGTGAAACGACTATTCACGTTTATGGCACATTCCCCAAGGAGGGGAGGTGCCAGTAAAGGAGAAAAAGAAGAATTTCTGTTTGAACATGTCGGGAAAGTTTGCAACTCCAAATTTTCTACAATTGTGCGCTCATTAAAAAAATGACATCCTATATGCCTTTTGCATATAAATAAACAAAATAAATTAAATTAAATAAATAATATAAAAACTGACAGGAAGAAACAGTCTCCACATGGGGAGTCGAACCCACGACCATCGAATTACTAGTTCAAGCTCTTATCGCTATGCCAACAACTGCTCGGCGTGCGCACTAACGTAAGTGGCGTATACGGTGCGAGAGCCGCGTCAACATTTTTATTTTTATTTTCTATACGCTTGGCCATCTGGAGTTCCCACTTCGGGTACTTTAATTTCTAGCGAAGCCCTACATGTTCTATAAATTTGAGCGAAATCGCTGGTGGCGAGTAGGGAATGCCCCCTTGTAAGACTCCGAAGTTCCAGAGCTGGAATGACCAGGCCACAGACAGCCGTGAACACTCCTCTGCCATTATTCCGTTAAATATGCACACTGCTCATTCCAATCAGTGCCTCAGAGAAGGGATTGAATAGCTCGAATGCTATGATGAACCAGTGTGTTACGTACCAATAATATCAGAAAATTTATGAACCAGAGGAATGGCATTCTAAGGAAGAAAGTTATCTAACTCCTCAGCTACTTCCCGCCAATATTCAGACAGACTGTTACACTCGGTACGACCGGGTGAGTTGGCTGTCTGGTTAGGGGCGCGCAGCTGTGAGCTTGCATCCGGGAGATAGTGGATTCGAACCCCACTGTCGGCAGCCCTGAAGATGGTATTCCGTGGTTTCCCATTTTCACACCAGGAAAATGCTGGGACTGTACCTTAATTAAGGCCAAGGTCGCTTACTTCACACTCCTAGCCCTTTCCCCATCGTCGCCATAAGACATATCAGTATTGGTGCGACGTAAGGTAAATTGAAAAAAATACTCTGTACGCAGTAGTAATCCTATCTATAGGAGATAAGTGGCAACAGAAGACACAATGCACATCACAACAAACAATATCAATGTTATGTTATTGTTGATCAATTTTATGGGCTCTCTATATTGTAGGCCTTCACATTTAGTTTTCTTTCGACTCTGTTATATTAGGGCGTCTTACAAAATTATTTATAGCATAGACTGTAGTACCTTATTCTCGAATTACATACCGATTTTCATTAAATCCTATTTACCCATGTTCTCGTGACTCTGCGCGGATATGGACTTAGTAACAAAAACCCAAATTCATGAATATCTCTGTGATCATAACCAGTACGGTAACAATGTATAAGACAAATGATTGAAAATTTAATACTATATAACGTTAGTTATGTAATATTTATCGATGCAATTCATAAATATTTGGGAATTAAATTTTAGGCCTTCCCCTCAACTACCATTTCACTCAGTGTAAATAAAATTATTTATGGCCTAGATTATAGCGATTTATTTCCCGACTTTGCATAACGATTGTCATTAAGATAGGACCACTAATAACATAAATATTTGAGAATTAAATTTTAGACCAAATTCTCTTCAGCAGTTTTCTCGTGATGCGTGTATACATATATACATACATACATACATACATACATACATACATACATACAGACAGACAGACAGAAATTACGGAAAATTAAAAAGTGCATTTCCTCGTTACTGTCGATAGGACTGATCCAGAAATACCATCCTTGTTAAATTCTGAGCAATGTACAGACAAAACTCTTATTTTATATATATATATATATATATATATATATATATATATATATATATATAAATAAATAAATAAATTGGAGGATTGTGAACGGCTCCATAAAGATCTCATTGTTGTGAGGTGGACAGCAGACAGTGGTATAATGGTAATCGGTTGTTAGATTCACCAAGAGGATTAGTCCTCTCAGTTTTAATTACTGTGTTGACGGACTTCAAGCCTTCACTGTAAGTATATATATGTGTGTTAATATAAGGAAAGATCTTCATTGAGGAACTTGCATTAACAAGGGAAATACAGTAAAGGTTACAAATCCCTTTGTATGGTTATGAGGGTGGTGGTGGTGGTGGTGGTAGTAGTAGTAGTAGTAGTAGTAGTAGTACGAGGGCAGATCAAGAAATAAGTTGCACTTCCCAGTTATGACCCTTTATTACACCACCTATACAACAGCAACACGACTATAACGACATACACTGTAACGTCACTTTTCCACATAGTTTCCAAGAGACTCCAAACATTTCTGCGAACGCACAACCAACTTGTCGATGCCGGATGCATAGAAATTTCCTCCAGCGATCTGCAACCACTCGGAGACAGCGGCCTTCACCTCCTCATCGGTCTGGAAACGTCGACCACCGAGCTCCGTTTTGAGCTTACCGAACAGATGAAAGGGACATGGCGCTAGGTTGGGACTGTAGGGTGGATGTTGCCAGACCTCCCACTTGAAACGCTGCAGCAGTTCTCTCGTTTGTGAGGTGTTGCGTTATCGTGCAACAAAATCACACCGGCGATCAATTTCCCCCGGCGCTTCTCTTTAATCGCTTTACGCAACCGGTGCAACGTTTGACAACACGACACCGCGTTGATCGTTGTTCCTTTCGGCATGAATTCCACGTGCAGAAAACCATCCATGTCAAAGAATACTGTCGCCATAACCTTACCGGCTGAAGGTTGAACCTTGGCCTTCTTTCGTTGTGGTGATGAGGGGTGCACCCGTTCCATTGATGTTCTCTTCGTTTCGGGGGTGAAGTGGTGGACCCACGTTTCGTCGCCTGTGACGATTCGCAGCAGAAACCCGTTGCCGTCTGCGGCATAGCGTTGCAAAAATGCCAGGGAGGATTGGAAACGTTGTCCCTTGTGCTCATCGGTGAGAAGACGTAGGACCCATCTTTGACACAGCTTATGATATCCAAGGTCCTCGTGAAAAATGGCGAACACACTGCCATACGACATGTTCAGCTGCGTGCCGGTTCTACCACCTCCTGGTAAAGTAGCGGGTAACTTGCCCGCCGCGTAAAAGGATGTTTCCGTTCGACCACTCCCAGGTAGCGCTATCGGCAGCATAAATCGTCGTTAGCCGGCGCGTAATTTATTGGCCACTTCGAGGGCCCGATAAGACTTTACCTGCCGGGCAAGGTTTGAGAGCTGAACATTATTAGCTGTATTTCTGGTGACATACAACTAAAATTAGCTTAGTATATAAAGCATTGTACTCTAACAGTGATCGATATTGTATTGCAGAAATTTGAACATTAATGCTTCCATTGTGTTGCAACGGTCACACCAGCTTCTCGCATTGATGGCGTAGGGAACACATTTTCTACGCCAAGCTTTCGCAAAGAAACTCTAAAAGGATATAAAATTAAAACCTATTTGGAAATAATTTCAGATAGGATTTAATTTTCTTCGTTTTCATTTTTCAGACACCAGGTATAACTTAGTCCTATGTATCCCCATTACACCAATCTTCCTCTTAGCGTAGTGGATAACGCGATTAGTTCAAAATACGATGTTTGCTTTTTATTTTCATTATTAGCGTTGTATTAATCTGCATGCCTCTTTACATACATTCTTTTGTTAATATGTCTACTAGGAAAATGCTTTATATGTGTGTTATTTATAGAAAGTGAGATGTTCCTAAGTCGCTGACTAAATTTACAAACATATAAAACTGCATTTAACTTGAAAATCTGAATATCTTCATTTAAAATGGAAAATCTGAAAATTAACATTCATTAAATAAATTACACACTCGTCGAACCCTGTACTCACACTTACTTGTTACCTGCTTACTTACACATACGTTATTTGAAGGGCGCCAGCTGTCACTCAGTACAGCAATAATAGAATGAGACTCTTGACTATCTCTAGGGTGTGGGGTAATAAGCTTACTTTTGACAACATACCATATACGTTCTGGGAAAAGGAGATTGGCGTTCGGTTTCCCCATTAATTTTGAGGTTAAAATATTTTACTGTCAATGAAATGAAACCATGAATTCGTTTGATAGAACAATATATATTCTTTAAATAATATATCAAAAAATAGTGAGTATTGTTGCGATAAAACAGATGAAAATATGAAATTATGACATTGCAATTGAAAGAAACTAGGCATGAATTTGAATTCTTCTTGACCGGACATTTAACAATTTATACGAAATATTTCCCTCACTGATTCACTTGACTGTACCTTCAACACTTTGAGTGTAATTACGACGTAATCCATTGCTCTGGTGTTTACTGTAGATGTGTCACGCCTAACGTGGTGATACATCCTTGAGACTGCTTCTTCTCCATATCCTCTGACTTCTTTGTAAGTCACTATGGTATGACCTCTTGGCAGGTCCAGGGTTGCCCTCTCTGACTCCTTAGTAAGCCTTGCGTCCGCGTCTTCCACTAAGTGACGGACCAACCATTTGGTCTCACTCTCTCAATGACCAATAATGGCTCACTGAGTCTTCACCATCTCTCGTTCACTGGCCAACTAAGGCCTCTTGATCTAGTAGACTTGTTCACTGTACTGCATCCGTATAACTAATGACTGACGCTACAATGTGCATCCACCTTATATAGACTTGGTTGACACAGCTACGTAATCTCCAAAAATAACAATGACATACTCCCACCTACGCGACAGATATTACACGCAGTGGTGAAATAGCCCCGCGGCGACGAGTCCGTGCGCGCATATTCTAAATAAATACAATGACGTAGCCATGGAGTGGCGATGACTTGGCAGAATCGCCAGTGGTGTCGCAATATAACAACGTCACTTCCAATCTCTGATATATACAACAATTCTCACTGTACAGGTATTGAGTGTTATACTACACATACGTATATATGTATACATCTAAGTGCAATCTTGCAAGCAACAGGCAATTGCAAAATTGAATAAAACGGATAATTACAATAATAGTACAATATCACAGATAACATAATAATAAAACTGACATAATAATAATAATAATAATAATAATAATAATAATAATAAAATACAGATAAAATCATACAATAATAAAAATACAGATATCATCTTGTAACGGGATTTGAACCGTTACAATTCGCCTCCCTCATAAATAAATCGAAGAACAAAGAATCGATTGATTTATGAACAAAATTATATATATAACACTGACACAGATAAACACTTTAAATGAGTATACAACAATAATTTTCTTTTTCAACATCCATACATTTTATAAAATATCACAAATATGAGAATTCTTCTCGCACATTGCCATCGTAGATAACTGTCCAGTGTCCCATTCTCTTACAATTCACAAGAGCATAGCCCTTAATTAATTTAACACACACAAATAAATTTAAATCAATATACAACATTCTTCTTTTTTTTTAACATATCAAAATATTTTGTGAAATATCACTTATATGAGAACTTTTCTCGCATATGGTTATCGCAGATAACTGTCCAATGTCCTGTTCTCAGTTTTGTCACACAGAACATGACAATGTAGCACTTATTCTTCCAATGCACCAATATGACACTTGGTTCACACGCTAATTCATGTATGTTAATTTTATTTTGCCAGTTTCTTACAAAAATTTAATCATCTTACTCTTATTTCAACAAATCTCACGTGAAATACTTCTTTACATATATAATACTACAAATACCGACAATATCCCCTTCCTGAATTTTATAAGAATATGCACACTCCCCGATACGGTTCACAATAGTGAAATACCCCTGATACAAAATAATAACTTCAACATATTTCCCGCCTCTGCAGATGATGAAATAGAACTCTGAGTAGCACTCTGTCACTCAAACTGAATCAATTTTGCCCTTATTAACTTACAAATCTCAATAAATCACATCCTTCTTGGCAACAACAATTAAAGAATCAATACTATGGCTACAAGATGGTTCAATTATTCCGTAATCCAGCATAATGTTTATTTGTTCTTAGACTTCACTAGCATTTTTAAGTTGAATGGGGTACTTACCTCCCACAAACGATGAATGGTCATGTACTACAAATTTATGTTCAAATACGTGTTCTTCCTCACTTACCACTAAATACATCTCGATGCTTACCTAACATCGAGCACAATTACTCCTCCTGTAATTTACTCAAATTACCTCACGTCACTGCCTCATACCGACTATCCCTCGGATACTGTCGTATAGACAAGTGACACACGTCAAAACATCTCCTCTCACTAGGAACACCTTCACTCACCTCCCTAATACCTTTACCAGAACACACGTTATCAACACTTACCTCAGACCCTTCATAATTCACACATACTTGTTTGCTAGTTTTCCCCCAGGACAAACACACACTACCCGAATCAAAGTCTAGTCTAGCTCCATGATTTGTAAGCCAGTCAGCTCCTAAAATAACTGAATACACCAGATTTGGCACAACAAGGCATGGTTGAAAGTTACAATTATCTTCTATCGTAATTACTACCGCTATCTTATTTACTCACTATGACTTACCCAACGGCTGTTATAAGATCTGATAGTACCTTCTTCATATCACAATTTCCATCATCGACTACCTCACTACTTACGTCATATTCTCGGCATTACAAGTACTTACATCACTTAACAGAACACTTCTTACGTCTAACTTACCGCTACCATTAATTACTGCATTATCTACGACTACGTCATAAATATCTCACTTAACATTACTTAGATCTACTTTCACTACATAACTACTTATAATAAATACCAGTTCATCTTCTACCTTCGGACTGTTCACTTAACTTACCCGATTCCCTGTGAATCTAAAATACTCTGGCTCGATAACGACACCTTGATAACATTCATATTAAGACTATCATAGTCTCTCTGATAACTCAAATCCGTACGCCTCCCATCTTCCGATTCTCTCTGATTACTCCTCTGACCCTCTCTTTCACAACTTAATTCCATACGCCTCCCATCTTCCAATTCTCTCTGGTTATTCCTCTGACCCTCTCTCTCACAACTTAATTCCATACGCCTCCCATCTTCCAATTCTCTCTGGTTACTCCTCTGACCCCTCTCATCATTGACACAACGATTAATCCTCTGCTCATCATGATCACCCCCTCTCCTCTGATACACGGCTAACATTTTCCCCCTTCTCTCTACAATATTCCTTTCCCTAGACATCATGCGCTCTCTCTCTCTCCCCTGTAAACATTCTTCCCAAAGCCTGTCAATGAACTCTTTAATCTCTCCTAAATTAGACATATTATTCCAGTATACTCGAAACCATATTCTACTTTCACCGATAAAAACATTCGACAAAATCTCCAACACATATTCCCATTCATTAATATTATTCCTCGACTTACTTGCAAATTCTTTCTCGACTACTTTTACAAATTCTGTAGTACTGAACTGTTTTCCAGAAAACTTGGTTAAATCACGATCCCTACTGAACAAACCACTCGCTACTATCACGTCTAAACCTGTCTTACCTCTACCTTTCTGCCGTATCACTTCCTGGCAGTTTACAACTTCTTCTTCTTCTGCTTCCGCTGCTCTCTCAGAATTCTCTTCCACTATTCTCACTTCTTCCTTCAATTCTTCCTCTCTTTCTCTTACCTGCTGTGATAGCGTTTCCTGTTCGTTCCGTAGTTCAGTGACCTCCACAAGTTTGCTTTCAACTTGCTCATTTCTACTAATCTGTTCCCCCATCTCTCCCCCAACTGCATTGCAAATCTTGTCCAATCTCTTCTCGACTACCTCATGAATTTCTTCCCGATTACTAGAACTTTTATCACTTAATTCTACGATATTCTCTGTACCAGTTCCTTTACCATGCTTAATTTGAATATGAATATTGCTCCGATTCAACTTCATTTCACCTTCAATTTCAACACATTCTTCATTTGACTTATTTTCTAACTTACATGTTGACTTAGATGTTTGATTATTTATCTCTAATATCTTAGAATCTATTTTACTAATGATCACATTACAATTTTGGTTATTGCTGCTAATTAATTGATCCATTTTGCTACTCACAGAGTTAATATGTTTATTAACATTTTCATTACAACTAATTAATTCTTTCATCTCTTTCTTATTATTTTCACTACTACTACCAATCATTTGTTCCGTTTTATCACTTATCTCTTTCTTACTATTTTCGTTCCTAATATCCAACTTTTCACACAGCTCGTTTATTTTGGCCAACAACAAAATAAGAATTTGTCGTTCCCTACCCCCTGGGACTTCGTTTTGAGTTTCAATGTGCTTCTCAATTTCTGCACTTTCCTGAATTTCCTCAGAAGGTTCCATCGTATTCACCTGCTCCCTACTCTGAATTTCACCTTGGATGTCCGCAGAAGCAATGACCTCGTCGTCACATGACTTGTTATTGTCTTCCTTGTCCATCTTTGGTTCACTAGTGATAGTCCGCGATCTCAAATTAATTTCCCTCTTCAAATCCCTTGACATATCCCCAAAATACAAATATATATCACAAAGTTACACTCCTAACATTTGCCGATAATGATTCCGTTGGCTTAAATGCGCACACTCCTCCCAAAATGAACCTATGATATGCTGTCATTCAGAACAAATTCTGAATTTATTCGAGTCCCACGTTGCGTCGACACATTGAGACTTTTATATTTAATACTAATAACTAACAGGGTGTGGGGTAATAAGCTTACTTTTGACAACATACCATATACGTTCTGGGAAAAGGAGATTGGCGTTCGGTTTCCCCATTAATTTTGAGGTTAAAATATTTTACTGTCAATGAAATGAAACCATGAATTCGTTTGATAGAACAATATATATTCTTTAAATAATATATCAAAAAATAGTGAGTATTGTTGCGATAAAACAGATGAAAATATGAAATTATGACATTGCAATTGAAAGAAACTAGGCATGAATTTGAATTCTTCTTGACCGGACATTTAACAATTTATACGAAATATTTCCCTCACTGATTCACTTGACTGTACCTTCAACACTTTGAGTGTAATTACGACGTAATCCATTGCTCTGGTGTTTACTGTAGATGTGTCACGCCTAACGTGGTGATACATCCTTGAGACTGCTTCTTCTCCATATCCTCTGACTTCTTTGTAAGTCACTATGGTATGACCTCTTGGCAGGTCCAGGGTTGCCCTCTCTGACTCCTTAGTAAGCCTTGCGTCCGCGTCTTCCACTAAGTGACGGACCAACCATTTGGTCTCACTCTCTCAATGACCAATAATGGCTCACTGAGTCTTCACCATCTCTCGTTCACTGGCCAACTAAGGCCTCTTGATCTAGTAGACTTGTTCACTGTACTGCATCCGTATAACTAATGACTGACGCTACAATGTGCATCCACCTTATATAGACTTGGTTGACACAGCTACGTAATCTCCAAAAATAACAATGACATACTCCCACCTACGCGACAGATATTACACGCAGTGGTGAAATAGCCCCGCGGCGACGAGTCCGTGCGCGCATATTCTAAATAAATACAATGACGTAGCCATGGAGTGGCGATGACTTGGCAGAATCGCCAGTGGTGTCGCAATATAACAACGTCACTTCCAATCTCTGATATATACAACAATTCTCACTGTACAGGTATTGAGTGTTATACTACACATACGTATATATGTATACATCTAAGTGCAATCTTGCAAGCAACAGGCAATTGCAAAATTGAATAAAACGGATAATTACAATAATAGTACAATATCACAGATAACATAATAATAAAACTGACATAATAATAATAATAATAATAATAATAATAATAATAATAAAATACAGATAAAATCATACAATAATAAAAATACAGATATCATCTTGTAACGGGATTTGAACCGTTACAAAAGTGATGTTACGATTAATATAGCATATAGGACTGTCGCCCAGGTAGCAGATTCCCTATCAGTTGTTTTCGTAGTCTTCTCGTAAATAATTTCGAAGAAATTGGAATTTATTCCATTCACGAATTCCTCTTCCTGTGATGGATATTTACCCCGATTAGTTCTTTAACAGTACCTTCCAACTTTATCTCATAAAGTAATAATAATTTCGTGTGGCTATTTCTAGCCGAGTGCATCCCTTGTAAGTCAGACCCTCCGATGAGGGTGGGCGGCATCTGCCATGTGTAGATAACTGCGTGTTATTGTGGTGGAGGATAGTGTTATGTGTGGTGTGTGAGGTGCAGGGATGTTGAGGACAGCACAAACACCCAGCCCCCGGGCCACTGGAATTAACCAATGAAGGTTAAAATCCCCGAACCGGCCGGGAATCGAACCCGGAACCCTCTAAACCGAAGGCCAGTACGCTGATCATTCAGCCAACGAGTCGGACATCTCATAAAGTTGAACATTAGAATGAAATGCATTATCAGTAAAAGGAAGCATGTGGAACTAAACGAGGTCAGAGAGCTAGTTGCAAATAGAGCATCGTGGAGATACTTAATTCACAGACGCCTGCAGATAGAATGCCCTAAGGAAGATGTGGGTGTATATACGTATAGGGAAGCGCGTGAAAAAGAGTTAAGAACAACAGCAGGGAACGAAAATAAATTCTTAATGTAAATTAGAAAGACGATGAAAACCTGCGTACCTTCTAATTACGGAGCGGGCGACTTGACAAATCTACTACGAGAATACTTTCCAAAAACGCTGCCTTACATAACAGGTTATAACTGGCGTAAGAACATGTAATCTCGAGATTTTAATCCCAATTAGGTATTGATTTTGAAGCTCATAGATTAAAATCATGAAAGCTTGACATAAATCGTTGTCCATAACTCTTAAGACTCCCCTTATTAGGCTTTCTTAGGATTTTCTTGGGCGCTGCTGAAAAGCCACCTTATTAGGCTTTTTGATGATAATCAACAGATGCAAGCACAGGAAAATAAGACAATCGAAATGAGCTTCATACATCTGACGATAGATAGCAGCACACTCGAAAGCGAGAAGTCGCTGAAAATCAGTAGCCACCTCCGTATATCGGTGTCTAGCTCCGGGTAGCTACCCAGCGCTTGCGCGGAGGTGATTGCACGCAAGGCAAAGTACCAGCTGATTTACACCCCCAGGTAATTTACCTCCCGGGCAGCTGGCAGCCACTTTACCAGCAGATGGTAGAACCGGCCCTGCGTAGCGATTTCTCTCAGTTTAATGCGCCGGATCTGTCTAATGATCGCATTCACACTGTTGACCTTTGCACGGGTCCTGGACGTTGCGGGCCTGCCTTCGCGATGGTTGTCCGTGATATCCGTGCGTCCGGCTTCGAATTGCTGACACCACTTTACGATACCTTGCCGGGAAATGGCCCGCTCTCCATACATAGCACTAATTTCACGATGAATGTCCGTGCAATACTTCCTTTTGACCCATAGGAATTGGATTGTCGCACGCACCTCATATTTCGAGTGAACGTCCAGTTGACGCGCCATTGCATTTGGCCGCTATTCACACAATACTAGACGAGACACCACAGCGGCCTGCTTAACAGACGTGTGGGCAGTGTCTGTCCCTTTCTCCGATGTGCCCACGTTTGCGACACGCAGCGCGCTGCTGCGGCGCGTTAGTGCAACTAACCTTTCGATCCACCTACGTAGTAATGTAAAGGAGAGGGCATTTCATTCTCTAGTAAGACCCCAATTCGAGTATTGTTTCAGTGCATGGGATCCTCACTAGGATTACTCCATACAAGAATTGGAAAAGATCCAAATAAAAGCAGCAGTATTTATTGTGGGTGATTTCCGACAAAAGAGTAGTGTCAATAAATCAAGCAGAGAAATGTTTCTGCCTAATCGATACTTTTTATTTTGCCATTATTGATACGGACTATGAAGTGGATGGTTTGCAAAAGAGTAGTGTTACAAAATTGTTGCAGTCTTGGAGCTAGGGAAGACTTGGGAATACAGAGATGAACTGCTCGTTCCGCGCTATCAGTGGAGAGAGGGTGCGGAATGACATCATTAGATGGATAACATTGAATGGAGTTTTTAAATTTTGGATAGATTGTAATATGAAGATAAAGTTAGAATTCAAGAGGACAAATTGGGGCAAATAGTATTTTATAGGAAGATGAATGGGGATTAGAGTTCGGTAATTTACGAAGGAGATGTTTGATAAATTTCCAAGTTCTTTAAAATCATTTAGGAGAAGGTTAGGGAAACAGTGAATAAGAAATCTGCTACCCGAGTGACAGTCGTAATTTCAGACTGCTGATGGTAGAATGCATGTGCCGTAGAATAGATAGGCCGAAGTTGAAGTAAGGAGGGTCACCGCAGCTATAGTCCACCTTGGTAGCTTAATGCTTAGCACTATTAGCTGCTGTCGTCAGTGGCCCGGGTTTAATTCCCAGTACTCAGATTCAACACTGGCAGGAGGCTGGTATGTGGTTCAGATGGTACATGCAACTCACCTCCATTGAGGGATATACCTGAAAAGAGCTGCACCACCTCAGGGATAGGACACGAGTTTACATTCATTTTTACTGCAAATATAAAGCAGTATGTGGAAGCTGCTGCTAATGCACCACCAGCTGCTTTCGTTCAAGATGAAATAACTGCTATCGTAGGAGACGAATAATTGGCACTTCTGATGCCTAAGAGGCAAGCGCTCTTAACAAAATATAAGTATGTAAGAAAACCTTATAAGACCAACTTTGCCTCAGAGTTTACAAGAACTCTAAATGATGCGTCATTATGTCACCCTTAGTGGAGTACGGTGCTTGCGTTTCGATTCGGGTGTTGATGATCCTGGAAGAATGTTTAAGTTCACGACAAATAGGCATTGAGGTTATTATCTCTTAGCACAACAATGCCGAGTTACGGTGCCTTTATAACAGTCGGTACCTTCCATGTTTTACGAACTTTACACCAGTTGTAGCTTCGTCCATGACAAAGTATATACATTTGTACTGCCCGTCGCACGAATCTTTGCCGGCGGAATTCGAGGAAACTAAAAATTGTGTGTGACGCTATAGGTTGAATAGGAGATTCCGGCACAGTCTATACAAGTGTATCATTGTGTCACTAGCCCTAAGCTTGGTTGCTTGTTGGATTCTGTGTTGCTATTCCGTATTAGAGAGCTTGTAAACATTTGAGGAAATAATAGAGAATCTGACATATCATAGCATTCTATTTTAGAATGCAGACACCTCTCCCCCTTCCCCCCTCCCCGAACAAAATTGCACGAATTGTCCGATCTCAGAGCAGGAAGTTACAAATAATGTTCAACAGTTTTGTAAAGGAAAAGAGGACAGGTCTCCTAATCCCTCTGCACTAAGCTGTGAAAAATACAGCTGAAACTATTTGTAAAAGTGAGAAGACAGTGTGTAATACTGCTAGGTTCAAAAAGTTCCCGGAATGGTACCCAATATGTACGTATTTATACATGTCAAAAATATTATTGTTGTCAACAATCATGACGTTGTTTCCGTAAAGTTCTCGCGATCAACGCAATTGTTGTTGTTGCATTATAACCATGTGTTCTTCTTTGTGCCATGTCTGTTCGTCGCATTTAATAGTGATGGCTGCAGAACAACACTCAAATATCAAGTTTTATGTTTTGTTACACAAATCTCCTCTAGAGACATTAGGATTGCTTGAAGGGCTTATGGTGAAGAAGCAGTGGAAAAGACTCTGGTTTACTTGTGACACAAACGTTTTTTTCTGATGGGCGTGCTAGCGTCAAAGATGACCCACGCAGTGGCCGTCTGTCAAATGCAACAAATGAAGAAAACGTTCAGCGTGTGCATAATGCTGTGAGGGACGACGGACAGAAAAGTGTAGGACAGATAGCAGCAGAGGTCGGAATTTCAGTAGGAAGTGTCCACGAAATTATTCGCAAACATCTAAACAGACATGACATGTCTTACCAGAAAATGATTCGCCCTCACTTTTACATCTTTACTACAAACCTTAAATACGCCGACAGCCTTAAAAGAAATCTTGACCTTTATTTACAACATCACGAATGTGATTACCCCAACTAAGATCTTTCCTCATATTAACACCTGGGCACTTACAGTAATCCCGAAGAGGTACTTCGACTCCATCAACACATTAATTGAAACTGAGAGGACTTTTCCTCTTGATGAAACTTATAACCTGAATTTTTATCCTGTTTTTTCATCATACCCTTAGCTGCTGTCTATCTCGCAACATTGTTGAGGTCTTTTTGCAGTTGCTCACGACCCTGTAACTTATGTACCACTCTATATTAAATGATCCAATGTGCAAGAAGCCTTAAATAGATCAATAGCAGCCCAGTCCATTTGATCTCCTGAATCTAAAATATCTGCTATATTTTGCTATAATCGTGCAAGTTGAGCCTCACTGGAAAAACTTTTCCTAAACCCAAACTGCCTTCTACTGAATCGGTTAGTAATTTTGCAAACGTGTCTGTTATAATCGAGAAGAATCCCTTCCCAGCGCTTACAAGCAACAAGCACCTCCTTTCCTTATGTACACTGGGGCTAATGTAGCTACTCTTACGAAGCGATTTTGCTATGCGGTTAGGGGCACGCAGCTATGAGCTTGCATTCGTAATATAGTGGGTTCGAACCCCACTTTCGGTAGCCCTGAAGATGGTTTCCCGTCTTTACACCAGGCAAATGCTCGGGCTGTGCCTTAATCCATGGCCACTTCCTTCCCACTGCTAGGCCTTTCCTATCCCATCGTCGCCATAAGACCTATCTGTGTCAGTGCAACGTAAAGCATATTGTACTCGTAAAAAAAGAATACTTCCTCTCTTCTGTAATTCCTCACATATACACTACTCTGTTCATTAATGGTCTACCGAGCTCGATAGCTGCAGTCGCTTAAGTGCGGCCAGTATCCAGTATTCGGGAGATAGTAGGGTCGAACCCCACTGTCGGCAGCCCTGAAAATGGTTTTCCGTGGTTTCCCATTTTCACACCAGGCAAATGCTGGGGCTGTACCTTAATTAAGGCCACGGCCGCTTCCTTCCCACTTCTAGCCCTTCCCTGTCCCATCGTCGCCATAAGACCTATCTGTGTCGGTGCGACGTAAAGCAACTAGCAAAAAAAAAAAAAAAAAAAAAAGCATTAATGGTCTCTGGCATGTCCTTCTAGAACCTGCATCTGCCTTAAATTGCTTATAAAATATATACCGTTCCATTTTTCACTGAAATTCATACGACTGCCAATATGCTTGCCATCATGTTATCCTTAGCTGATTTTTGTTTTTTTGTTTTTTGTTGCTAAATTCAATTTCCTAGTAAGTTCCTTCAATCTCTCCTTACTTCCACAACCATTCCTATCTCTGTTTCTAACCCGCACCTCCTTAATATCTGTATCTTTTTCTGTTATAATATGGTGGGTCTGAACCATTTCATACCATCTTTAAAGGTACACACCTCTTTTCACACTCAACAACAATTTCTTAGACCCATCCGACAGACTGTTCGCACTTTCATTTACCATTTTCCACTAATTTTAATTACTATTTAAGAACCCCCCGCATGTCTCTCTTATCGACCCTGTGGTGTTACCTAATAGTCATGATTTTCCAGCCGTTTTTCTCTCATTTATTGTTAGCTACGTGTTCATTTACACCATCTATCACTTCAGGTTCCCTATAGAGCTCATCTGGTTTTATCAGCACCAAGTCTAGAATATTTCCCCCTCTATTTGATTTCATCACTTTTTGATTCCGCTGCCCTGTCCAGATTAACTTACCATTTGTTGATCATGCTTTCTGTCATTCCTTCCCAGTTAACATTTGGTAAATTGAGATCACCTGCTACAGTAACGCTCCTATCCGTGTAGTTCCCCACATAGCTGATGTTCTTATCGAATAATTCCGCATCGGTGTCAGTGCCAACCTTTCCAGGTCTGTACACCCCAAAAATATCAGATTGCGTATTCTCATTAGAGATATGTCTTACATCTACAATTTCATGCTTTCCAATTTCCGCACCCATAATATCACTTCTCAGCCATAATTTAATTCCTATTAGAATACCTGATAAATATATATCTCGTCGTCGTCTGCTGCAACTCATATCCGAGTAAACATATTCTTCAGCAGTTTACATTTTCACACTCACATGAAATGGTTGGGGGAGCGTGGAACTGAGCTATATATTGTTATCTCTCTATTAAGTTACTTAAGTATATTCCTTTCTTTACGATAGTTCTACAGTTTAATACTAACAAGGGTGGGTTATCCTTACATGACTTCCAGCTCCCTATAGTCTTATGACCGCTTCCTATTCCACACACTTTCCCTGTATATACCTCCCTAATATGTCTTCCAAACAACCCCGTAACGGATACGTACTGTAACCGTAAAAGTTTATTTTGATGGCTAGCTCGAACATAAGACTCGGCCCAGGTGGTGACCGGTCACTATCTGAATGGTTACAAAGGAGAGGGAAGTCAGGTAAGTATAATGGAACACTGATTGTTTACAAAAAAAATATTCATGAAAATACAGTCAGATTCCCACATCACCTCAGTGTAGTAGTTATGAGTACTTCTAGTTGTCTCCATAGATACTCCTTGTGGAACGGAGACCCAACCATGGAAACATGATCCCTCAAAGGCAGCAATCAAACCATGGAAACACGATCCTTCGTGTTCAGCAACCGAACCATGGAGCACGATCCGTTGTAAGCTGGTCGTCGTTGATTCTAGAAGGTCTTGGTTCGAGGTAACCACTCACCGATTATGTTACGCGAGTGTTCACATGTGACAGTCCGAGTAATGGAATGGTTTCGCATAAATCACAGCACTTCGTAATCGTGACGTAATATTTAATAATTGTTTATGCTCTGACTTAGAACAAAAATGTTACGTTAGAAAAATAGCATGTACTTCTGTGAAAAGATTGTGGTGGTTTGCTCACACACAAAGAAAAAATCAAGTTTGAATCCCTACACTTGCGTGGTGTCTTCCCACAAAACTTGAAATTAACACTGTTTTTTACACTAATAATTACACAGTTTATTCTTAATCACATAAGAAAATATAGCGTCTGATGGAATTGCTTCATTTTGAGATAATTCCTGAATATTCTAGAATGAAATTAAATGTCTGCAGCGACCGACCAAAAGCACTTGTGAGATGACGTGTCAATTAGCACATCACAGTTCAAAATGGAAATATCACTCGTAATTACTGTATTCTACACGAATGTCTAAAGCGATTTAAGACTGCATTCGTGTCATGGAATGTCTATTCGTAAAGTACAATTCACACGAAGCTATTATTATTATTATTATTATTATTATTATTATTATTATTATTATTATTATCTCCTGTCAGCAGAGTTCAATTCACTAAAACATGTCACTTTATAAGTACTGCATTCTTCACAATGTCTGAACTACTAGAACACTTGCAATACGTAAAGTCCATTACAAAATACCTGGATATTCTATCACTCAAGTCGTAACGTCAAAGTTCAATTAAATTCACTTTGAAACTGTTCTGACATATGTGACATACGTAAGTATTGGTTATACTATGATTTACAAGTCCTGGAGGCGAACTCGTATCTTTACAAGTTTCTTTAATAAAGTTCTAGTCACTGCAAATGTACAAGTTCCGTAACAACGCAAGTATTCTATGTCCAAAATTCACGCTTCACTCGGACAGAGTCCTGTCTTGAAAATAACGATGCAGTGAAGCAAGATCGTCGAGGTGTAGACTGTAGCTGAACTGTTGACGAACTGGCGGCTAACATCACCAACAGCCGACCGACCGGCCTCGACTGTGGCACAAGATAGACTGATCTGACAAGCGAAATGCTTGCCTATTTATTCAGTATTCCCTGGGAACCGTAATTGCTAATATATTTCGTACATTTTAACGGATCTCCATGAAATTTAGGGATTATGACTATAAAAAATCAGGCTACGCAGTGATGTTCGTTTTTTCATATCATTAATCCGTCTGAAAGAAATTAACGATGGAAAAAATGGAACATCCCATCTGACGTAACACAACCTTGGTTATGTTACTCAGTCGTGACGTTTCACTTCCCCGCTGCTCGCAGCTGACATGGTCGCTGGGGAACGTGTTCGCCGGGTAGCGTAACTCCGCATACATCGGGACTTTGATTGAGAACCGTGTTACGGGTATAGTACGGTTGTCAAATCAAGTGAAGGCCATTTGAACGTAGATCCCTATCTCCCACCCATCCATTAGGATATACAAATTTCACTCCGATTTTCCCATATACCCACTCCATAGTCTCGCTTCAATCGCTGAACACCCTCCTACACTGTGCCCCACTTACACATCATCCCACTGATAGCAGTCTCTGTTCCTTTAATCTTCTCCTACGTTGTCATAACCAGATCCCATACAACCCAAGCTATGTTAGTACCTATTCCTGCTTGCCTTACATTGTTGGCACAAACATGGAAAATTACCACCTTGTCCCTACCCTTCTCCTTCCCTTCTACTTTCATTAACATCTACCTAAACCTAATTCCTGGATTACTCTCTACCCTGGTGACCTTTTCTCCACACATTTCCCCCCACATCCTTAACAATAGAGTAATCCATGACCTGAGACTCAGCACCATCCACATCATTAGATCCCTTCCTGTCCTTGTCTCCCTTAACCCTTTCCAGGCCAAATTATTTAAGAAATGAATTGGAATCTAAACCTGTTTTTGTAGTGATGGAAATTCGAGGAACAAGAAGCTATTTTTTCAAACATTGGAACTGTGAAAAAATGGGAACTATACAGGGTGATAGCACCGAGCTGCACGGACAAACTTTCGGAAGTTATTCAGGGATACCTGCTGAGTATATTGGTACAAGGTACCCGTGGTCTCTGGTGGCTCGTTACAGAGTAATTATATTTTGTTTGGTTTGTTGCCCAAATTACCTTTGTATTGCACTGATAATATTATTTGTTCTATGTCCGTCCTAAATTCTAGTTCTTGACAGATGCCGGGGTGTTCGGAATTTTGTCCCGCAGTAGCTTTTTAACGTGCTGGAAGCCAACGGCATGGAGTTGTTAACCTGTAAGGGAACAGTTCTGCATTTGCTACGAACTGTACTGTACAGAACACTGACTGAACTCACTGTGATGTAAGTGTATACGCGTTTCACCTGAAGGTTGTTGCAGTATATTTTGGTTATTGCATACTACAGGCTTTTTCGCTGTTGCGAAGGTATTTTCATGGAAACAAGGATGGTTGGGGTAACAAACTGAATAAATGATAATTACATTATTTCTCTGTAATGAGTAGGGCCTGGATATTTTAAAAATGCATACGCGCATATGCAAATGCATATTTTGAACGTTAGTGCATATACAGACATATTGTTATCCTATGTATGATCGATTATCTAAGATTTCTCAATGAAATGAAATATCTAATGAACTCCATATGTTGTACCATTCCTCAGCAACACGAGAAGTCTTCCCTGATCAAAGAAAGGGCTTTCACTGTCGTAATACAAGCAGGTAGATGGATGATGACCCATTTCACAACAGCTATTTGCTTCTTTCTGACATTCGTTCCTCCTTAGAGTAGCCTCCCAAGGTTTGCTTAAAACAAGTGCGTTCATCTGTTAACTTGCAGTTCGTCTATTTTAGTGTTCCACCAGATTAAACTGTAAAAAATCCTAAAGATAAGAGCTCTAGGTTTTTTAATTAAACAGTGGATATCAAGCAATAGTGACTATACAAGTGACGGTGATATAGTATACTGTCAAGTGTGCGACAAGAGTGTAAAATGCAATAAAAAAATTCAAATTGAACAGCATTCGAAAACAACTTCACATCTCAGATTAAAAGAACAGAGTAAGAATATGTAACGGCTACTTTTAACCGATGTGAAAATACGGTGTGAATTTAGTACATTTTCCGCTGATAGTTGTAAAGCTTTTGTATGCAGCAACATTCCGCTGCATAAATTGAATTAGCCTCATCTGCGCTCCTTTCTTGAAAAGTATTGTGCTAATCAAAGCTTACCAGGCAAATCTACCCTTAGGAAGAACTTTTTTTTTTTTTACTTTCACTGCACGCTTCTGTCGTTGATTCGGTGCGATCTGATATAGGTGGGACCTGTGTCTGGTCATCGGTAGATAAAACAACCAGTTCGTGTGGTCGATACATTGCAAACTTCACAATGGGTAAATTATGTCCGGAAGAACCCGGCAAACCTCATTTACTTTCGTACAGAGTGTTAGAAAAAAACAACCACGCTACAGTTGCAAGATTTGTTAACGATTCCTTGCGACTTCTGTGGCCTAGTTAATTGGAGAATGATTGTTACAAAGTGCGCCTTTTAGTCACAGATGCAGCTTCGTATACTGTATGTTGAAAGCTGGTCGGTCTCTATTTCTTTCCAAATCTCATCAATGTCACATGTTTGGTGCATGGATCGCATCGTATTGCAAAAGAAATATGTACCCTCTTTCCATCTGTCAGCAAAGTAATTTCAAGTGCGAAACAACTGTTCCTAAGAGCACCAGCTCGTGTACAGTTGTACAACACTCGTCTGTCCCAGGTTTCTCTTCCGCCGGAACCTGTTCTCACAAGATGGGGAACTTGGTTATCCGCAGTATCCTTGTACCAGGAGAACTTTAATCAAGTGACACGTGTAGTTAAAAGTATTGATCATCGTCATACCGTGTGTGTTCGTGAAACAAAGTGCTCATTAGAATCTGAAACTGTATATAAAGATATTGGTTTCATCCATGCGCATTATTCGTCAATTTCGAAGCGATTAAGGGCCTAGAAACTCGCGATGCACTTTTACACGGATCCCTCAATTTAATTCAAAACTCCACAAGTTCTTTAAATGGTGTCAATGGTGACACTGGAGGAAAAAAAAAAGAAACTCACTGCGGTGTTGGACTCAAACCCAGGACTGAGGAAGATTCAATCCATAAGCAGCTACATAAGTGGAATCAGACAATCCTGGCCAGAAGAATATTCCGAGCAGTCAGTGCCAGTGTACAAGTATTGCCCAGTTACGTCCGCCGGCGTAGAACAATCATTTTCAGTGTATAAATTAATTATGTCCGACAACAGAAAGTCATTGACCCCTAAGAACATTGAAAAACTGTTGATAACCTACTGCCATGTATCATTTTTCAAGGAATGAAACATGTTTGTCAATTTAACACTGAGTTAAAATTAAATGCGTTTGGTAAGTGTATTTTGTTTAGTTTTTAGTGAATATTTTCGTGCATATTTTCAACATTTTTAGTGCATATGAATCAGGGCCCTAGTAATGAGCCACTGGAGACCATGCGTCCCTTATACCAGTATACTCAGATGGTATCCCTGAACAACCTCCTGAAGTTTGTCAGTGGAGTTCGGGTTCACCCTGTATATCCCAATGGCTATCAGCATGCCTAAGTGACACAAATGTAGAAACTATTCTTCCCACAAATATGCCACGCAAGTATAACTCATTTACACTGAATACAGCTTTAACCATCATTTCAGATAGAATAATGGGTGTAAAAAGTGAAAATCGAATAAATAATACATCTACATTTGTATATTGGAAAGGTATTATGAACACATTTATTTATCAAGAAACAAGCTACTAATACATTACATCTTTCTTTTCATGGAATTTCTCGAAGCATGGATGGGTACAAAGTGGAACAGCACACGAAGAGCAAGTGTACTTCGTCCTCTTTTCGATCTGTCCGGTAGTGTAGAACCTACACCTCCTCCAGGTATCACCCTTCACAGGTATCTGCTCGCAAATGCCAGCCAAACACACATCATCTGGTATAGTGAATACCCCTCGTTTGTTCCCCTTGAACATCGCCGGTGCTCCACACTTACTCAATGTACATAGCCATCAATAATTTGCCTGGCCAACAGTAAGCAAAATGTGAGCTGGTCTGTCACCTGCCCATCACATCTCCACAACAAGAAGGCATTGATGATGGCTAGATCTACCAGAAAGTAGAAAATTCTATGCCACCATTTCACTGACCTCATGCCCACCATATACCATTCTCTCCTTGATCGAAGCAATCAAATCTTCCCATGACCTTGTTATACAATGACTGGGCAAGATACCTCCGATTGGGGACCGTCTTTATTTTTCGTATTCACTGTTGTTACTTCAGGTTATGAACAAAACCTTGCATTGTTACAGTCCTAACCGGGCGAGTTGGCCGTGTGGTCAGGGTCACGCGGCTGTGGACTTGCATCCGGGAGATAGTGGGCAGCCCTGAAGATGGTTTTCCGTAGTTTCCCATTTTCACGCTAGGCACATGCTGGGGCTGTACCTTAATTAAGGCCACGGCCGCTTCCTTCCAACTCCTAGGCCTTTCCTATCCCATCGTCACCATAAGACCTATCTGTGTCGGTGCGACGTAAAACAACTAGCGAAAGAAAGTTACAGTCCTATTGTTTTGCCATTTGATAGCTGACACACCCTGCCCTGTCGCAAAGATGAACTCTACTCTCTTCTATTTATCTTTCTTTTTAAGCATTTGTGAAAGTTCTTTTTGGCCAGAATGAACTGTTCCACAGACATATATTTCTTCCCGCAGTGATGTTTTAACTAACTTGAATGTGGTCAAAAAATTACAAAACGCCACCAAACAAGCTTTCACTGCCAAAACTGTCGAGAACTAACCTCTCACAGAGTTTAAAATTGTCGCTGGGTGAAACACTTTCACTTTTACCAGTATAGATTTCAAACTGTAAAATATATCCTGTTGATGAATCTGCCGGGCACCAAACTTTATACCCATGTTTAAATGCTTCATGGGCATATACTGTTTTATGCTTGATTTTCCTTTGAAGGGAATCGTTGATTCGTACACAGCAAAATTTGCACTGGCACATAACGCATCAATAGTTGATTTATTCAGCTAGTCTATAAGAGAAACTTCGTGCAGTGTGTTGTAACTAAGCTGCTCTTTTAAAATCACGGTCTGGTTATCATTTCATTGCAGATGCACTGTGATTTGGTTGAATCTTGTTGTGATCAAGATATCTGCAACAGCTTTCACCCCTAAAATTGGATAAGAACTCAAGTAATTTTCCATTTGGGGAAGCTGATGAATGCCCATAATAATCAGTATACCATACCAAGCTTTGAGTTCTACAGCAAAATCTTTTCCAGTTATTAGTGGTTGTAGTAACCTTCTTCCCTTCCCTTCCCTTCCCTTCCCTTCCCTTCCCTTCCCTTCCCTTCCCTTCCCTTCCCTTCCCTTCCCTTCCCTTCCCTTCCCTTATAACTTTCTTTTCCTAATGGGCATACCTATTAGTTTCTATAACATGTTTTACAATATCTGCCACTTCGAATATTTGTGAAAAGTAGCTAATTCATTGTCACTCTCAAAGAATGGTTTCTTGGATTTCGGAGTGATATCTTTGAGTGATATCAACCCAAACACTGCAACATTATTCCCCCCCCCCCTCCAATTCCTCATCTTCCTGTTCGCTTTCGCTTTCTTCATCATTATTACAGTCATAAACCGAGGAAAGAGGCACATCGGTTTCAGCAGTGTCGTTCGTGCCAATTTCTTCTTGTAACACTCCACTGACTTGCGTGGAAGATGCTGATGACCTTCGTATTGAGCTGCAACCGAGGGCACTAAATTCCTCCATAGTGCCTTCGTCTTCCTCTGCTTCAGAATCCTCATCAGGTAATCTGTAGAAAGCCTTCATTATTTCTTCAGGGAAAGATCTTCCATTCTTATGGGCTACAAAAGAAAATCACTTATAAATTGTAGAGTGTCTTATATGTGTGCATAACTGAAGTATGATATGTTCTAACTTATCTCTAATATTCAGAACAACATTGATAATAACTCGGTAACATACTAAAATAAATAAATAAAATAAAATGAAATAAAATAAATCTGGAGATGAATAATAAAATCGTGGCAAGATGAAAAACGTGGATTCCTGTGTTGCACCATTCCATAAATCCTCTTTATTTACCCATAATGCGACAAAACTGGGCTCAGTCTATACCTGAAGCACTATTTTATGATAACGTAAATAGCTTAGAATTTTATCCAACTTTCTGATGTAGAAAATTACTTCACTTCCCAAAAATTACGCGCTCCTGAAGACATTGTACGCATATGTAAACAGACATCCACCAACATAGAAATTGCAAATACACCAGAGCATATATTTTTTTTCTGGATTTTCTGATGTCCACAGCAGGTAGCAGCACAAATCAAGTATGGGAATCGGGTTACCCAATGGCCCAATAGTGGAAAACCGTTGTTGGAAATTATATCACCCACTGGCCATGAACTTCCCTGATGGCTGTAAAATCTACTTTCTCTACCGCCTTATCCTTCTGACGACCCTGTTGGACTTCCATCTTACTATCCTGTACTTTGCTTCCCTCTCCACTTGCATCACACCTCCTCTAACAATTCCCACTTCCCCATTTTGCTTCTGCTGTTCTACCTGCAGTGACTCATACCGATTCGTCACCGATGTCTTTCCTGAACCAAGGCCGCTCTAGATAGACAGGCCACAAGGCTCGGACCGTGACGTCACGCGAGTGGCTGGCGTTCAGCATGGCAGTGTAGGGCCCGCTCTCACTTTCACCATGATATTGTTCATTTATTCAACCTTAACGATAAAATTGAACACTCCTTCAATTGTGGCTTTACTTAGGCTTGTATACTACACGAGTTTCATGCGGGGAGAAAACTGACAGGGCAGTATATGTACATTTCTTTACGTAAAATTATGCTGACATCTGTCACTTGTAACTCAACACGGTATCTTGTAAAAGATCAGAACGCATAATACGTACACAAAAAGTTTTAATCTTACGAGGAAAATGCATGATGGCAATTCACAACAATAGTCTGAAACCTTTCTTAGAAATTAAGCTGCAATTTGAAACTTACCTAACAATTCCTAAGGTTTCAGTTTATACATTTTTATTTTCCTGAGGATTTCTTCTTCTGAGCCATGAGTTTGTCTACGGTAACTTTTCTATTATTATTCAATAATATATTACAAAAGATTTATATATATATTTGTCAACGAAATGTTTAAAACTATTTATTTAATCACTGCATGTTTAAACATGTTTTCGTTTTCCAGAACATTGTTGACAAGCGAAATCAGAATTTTTCTCTGAGAATCCTCATGTAAAAACATTAGTATACAGGTTTACATTTTGTAGCTCTAAAAGTGTCTGGTACAACACCTTTTGGTCCAGGGCAGGAGCAAGCCAAGGCCCCACTAGATAGACATTTTTTTTTGTCTGACTCAGAGTTGTCAAAGTCAGGATAAGTTGTCAGCTTGATTAAGCCAGTTATTTATTAAGATTTTAAATAAATGACCAGTATCAAACAACTTTTTGTGTGTGTGTTTCGTCAAATGGATTTTGAAAAGTGGTTTGTAAATTGCTTTTGCACAGCTTTTTAAACATTTTCCTACTAACACTGTTATTAGAAATTATGCATGCTACCTTATAAGCTATAGGCCTATCCGTTAATACTTTAAAGACTTGCAAAATTAGTTCTTCTAAGAAATGTCACGTTAGGTTCTTACATGGAAACAAATCAACGTCTTTTTTTTTAACTGGATGACAACATAAAAGTTTGTGCAGTTGTAGCTAATGTAGTGTTATTTTCTCCGCTTTTACTACTAAACGCAACTCCCTCTACCTTTCCTCCTAGCGGGCGATCTGGCCGTGCCGTTAGGGGCGTGCGGCTGTGAACGTGCATCGGGAGATAGTGGGTTCGAATCCCACTGTCGGCAGCCCTGAAGATGATTTTCCGCAGTTTCCCATTTTCACACCAGGCTGTACCTTAATTAAGGCCACGGCCGCTTCCTTACAGCTGTTAGGCCTCTCCTATCCCATCGTTGCCATAAGACCTATATGTGTCGGTGCGACGTAAAGCCACTAGCAAAAACAAAAATAAAACCTTTCGTCCTTTATAGTTCAGCTCACGTTTTATGTAGACTCCATCCAACAAGTTACGAAATATTTTATGCTTCTTTAACAATTTTAGTTCCTTTTTCAAGTAATTCCAATATCAATCATAAATACCCGAATTTCCCGTGCCTAGTTTTGCATTAAAATACTGTGAATAACCGGGTGAGGCATTGTAAGATACGTTGACTGTCTTATCTTCTTTTACGCCCCAGGAAATGCGAAAAATATTGAAGTGAACCATGTTATTAGAACACAGGAGTAAAATACTTTCTTTGCAAAGGCTATATTTAACTGTTCCTTACAAGATTATAATTTATCAGTAATGATACACTCATCAACTTCACTTTCAATTTCATCGATTATTTTGTTTACAGATTCTATTTTGTCGTGGACAGTCACTTTTCAGTTACAAACAGGTCTAAACAGGAAGTTACAAATACTTTTCTAATTTGACCATTTTAATATCTTGCCCCCGTCACCTAATGCACGTATATCAGGGTTATCACTCATGCATATATCATGTTTAATGGATTTAAAATCAAGAGCCTCGTTTAATGTTGAGGAAGTACCAATTTTCGGAATATTTTCCTCAGTCATATACATTTTGAAAATACAGACTTTGGCTGTTAAAGTTGACGGAGGGGCCGACGACCTTCGATGTTAGGCCCCTTAAAACAACAAGCATCATCATCATCAAAGTTGACGGAAACTTTGTCCAAATCTAATTTGCATTTAGTACTGAAATTACCCTGAACGTCATCGAAGTCCTTGATCCTGTCATATTCTTCCTCAGCTTTCTTTCTTTCCTTCCTCTTCCCGGTTTTCAATTTCTTCTTGTCTTTGAATAGGATTTTTGCTCGGTGTTGGAAGATTTTTAGACAGATAGGCAGGGACATTTTCAAACTTGGGAATAGCATCGTTTGAGAGTTTTAAATGGTTAGGTTTTACAATTAAAAGAGACTCATCAGGTCTTTTAACAGAATCGTCCCTAATTACGAAACTTCGTCGAAGTGTTTTATGCACACAACTGAGCTTGCCGAAGGGATGAATTCTGTTCGATGGATGGCTATGATCCACTTTTGTTTCCGAAACAAGCCAGTAGGAAATTTAAACACTGAAATATTAGGCTGTTTTGAACTGTAGTTGATTCTACAACCAGGTGTACAATACGACGTGGCCTTAATTCACAATGTTCACACGCGTTTAAATTATTCAACACCATCGATAGCCTCACTGCTACGAGGTTCAGATCAGCCTACAAGTCACTGGCGTAGGGATGGGCCACTCGATCGCCTGCTCGAGCAGGCTCGAGTGCTGACGTCACGAACTTGTGTGTCGAGCGTGGTCGAGCCACATCGAGCAACACGGAATTCCCTCGTGACGTAGGCTTGCATGTGTGCTAAGCAGGAGTGTGTGTTACGGCTCGAGCCACAATTCCGTCTGCACTCATTCACATTGATATTCACTTTCCGGCACTACGCGTAGAGTAGAAGTAGAGTCATTAGCGATAGCGTCCATTCTACAGAAATACATACTACCGTAAGTCATAGTGGACGCATCAGTTTATTAAATCCATATATGCCCAGAATTACTTTTTTTTTTTTGTCAAATGGAAGTGACTGCTCAACATGGCGATGAGCTCTGCATAGTGATAGTATTTGTGTGGTTTTCCTTTCGTTACTTGGTCGCTACTTCCATTTTTGGTTCTTCTGAACATTGTATGTATCATTTTAATAATATATTCTGTTCAGTTTTATTATAATGCTATATTTACAATTTCTCCTACATAATAAAAAAATGTGAACAGACCTGAAGTCCTGCGTCCGATATAACTGGGTTTTTTGCTATTGGTTTTACGTCGCACCGACACAGATAGCTGTTATGGCGACGATGGGATAGGAAAGGTGTTACGAGTGGGAAGAAAGCGGCCGTAGCCTTAATTAAGCTACAGCCCCAGCATTTCCCTGGTGTGAAAATGGGAAACCACGGAAAACCACTTCGATGATGGCTGAGGTGGGAATCGAACCCACCTCTACTCAGTTGACCTTCCGAGGATGAGTGGACCCCGTTCCAGCCCTCCTACCACTTTTCAAATTTCGTGGCAGAGTCGGAAATCGAACCCGGACCTCCGGGGGTGGCGGCTAATCACGCTAACCACTACACCACAGAGGCGGACTTACTTACATATTACGCCGTATCATTTCTCAGGCGATGATATTACTACAGGATAACGACCATATAATCCATATACTCCTATGTTGTGTAAGGGATTCAATGTATAGACCTCGTGCGCATGGATGTTGCTGCGCTCTGGCGGCGAGTTGCTCGAATAGTTCATGTGACTTGCTCTCGTCAGTGAAGTGAAGCAACGCGATTATCAGGCTGCGTTTGTTGAGGTACGAAATCAAGTTTGAGATGGAAGAAAGTTCTACAAAGAGTAGAACAAACTGTTCTGTTGTTGGATGTAACTACTCCTATAAAAATTGTCCTCCTGGAACGAAGTTCTTCGTATTCCCTGATAATAAGCAACACATTCGTAGAAGGAACGCTTGGATTGTGGCTTTAAAACGGGACACGAGTGACGGTAAACCATGGCATCCTACAAATAATTCACGTGTTTGTAGTCGGCATTTTATAAACGGAACACCGACAAGAGATCCTGACAGTCCCGGCTACATACCGAGGCTCCACATGAAGCCATATTTATCGGATCAGCATCAACAAGGTGAGGGCGCTAGAGTAACTGCGAGATACAAGAGGCTAAAAATGAGACATGAAAATGAGAGGGGTGAGGGAAGTGTGATTGAACATGGATCATTCAGTGACGCGAGCACACAGACAGATATTGTGACCGTATATAGTGACAAGACTGATATGAATATATTGTTTTCTTCTTTGAGAAATAATTGCGAAGCAGAAGTCCAGACAAATCTTCCTATTCCTCGTGTGAACAAACAAACAATGACTGACACTTGTTTAAAGCAAGACTGTGGTATTAATGTAGACCTTGTGGATAAGACGCATTTTTGTGGATACCAGTCAGTGAAAGAAAACGAACATCATGTTGCTGAAATAGCGGGTGTAAAGCTGGCAGTGTTTCGTATCTTGTTATCGCTGTTACCGTCTGTCCATCGCAATTGTACTCTTGACAAAGAAAATATGTTACTTCTCCTGTTAATGAAGTGCAAACTGGGTATTAGTTTTGCTGCTCTCGGCGTTATGTTTAACTGTCACAGAACTACGGCTTCTGCTGCCTTTAAATTTACACTCTATCATATTTTTGAGAAGACAAAGGAATGGATTTTCTGGCCACAACGATCCACTATTAAATGTACTATGCCAAATTCCTTTAAACGTCATTTTGAAAATTGCACTTGCATTATAGATTGTAGTGAAGTGTCCTGTGAAAGACCTCAAAGTGTTCGTCAAAGAATTTTAATGTTCTCTCATAAAAATTCATTCACTGTAAAATTTCTGGTTGCCATTACTCCGTCAGGTTATATTTCTTTTCTGTCTAAATGTTATGGTGGAAGAGCGACTGATAGCTACATTACCGTACATTCCGGTATACTAAATCATATTCAACCAGGAGACCTTGTTATGTGTGATAAAGGGTTCCCACAGATGAAAACGTGCATTGAAAATAAGAACGCAGTAATGGTAATGCCACCGTTTGCATTTAATCCACAGTTTTCAGCTGAGGAAGTAAAAAAAACATACGATATAGCATCTGTCAGAATTCATGTTGAAAGAGCCATACACAGAATGAAGGTTTATAAAATATTGAGTAACCGAGTTACCATGGATTTGGTACCTCATTTAGACAAGATTGTTCATCTCATAGGTGTCTTAGTGAACTTGAGTCCTCCGATAATTAAAGCAGACGACTAGTATCTTTTAGGTAAGACCTAAACTTACACATGAATATATAATTATTAAATTGTACATAATTAAACCAATTTAGTTCACTGTTCTTTAAATGTTTTAATTCCAACTCGAGGAGAAATTATACCTTGTTTCAAATGTCTGAATAGTGGTAAAATCTATGCATGAGAATGGTAACAATATAACACTATGTATAACGCTTGAAAATTAGCGGAAGGTAATGTTCGAAATAAAACCTCTCTACTGTGGGAATAATATTTGAAAGGAATTCTTCATTTCTGGAGACACCCACTTTCACACTTTTCTTTGGAGAATATACACAAAAAAAAAAAGTCACAGGAGTTGAGGTTTAAAATATACAATGATGTCTGTACCTGGGTGTAGTATACGTGAGTTTCCTTTAACTTGATATCACCATCAATGTCAATATACAACTATGGAACATTACACATGTCGTCATCAATCACGGGCTTTTCCCGACACGAGTAAGGGCACTTAATCTCCCAAAAGATAGGGTCAGTCCTGACCTAGAACTATCCCATCCGGGCTACAGCAGAGCCAGAGTTGCTCTTCTTTGATTAACAAACCCAGCTGTGACACGCAACATTGAGACGATAAACAGAAATCCTGAAGTGCCCTCTGCTCATTATCTCTGCCGTATCTCACTGCAGGACTGTTTATGTCTTTAGAAATAAGGATCTGAGTTGCCAGTTTATTAGAATCTCCACTCTGCATTGTCATGATCTTGTGTACACTCTGGCTGGCAGATATGCGTAATTTTCTTTGATGGAACCACGCAGGATTTTTAGACTGAGCCCTAATCTCAGTCGCAATAGCATATGTCTGCGATTTTGTGACTTTTACGTTGTCATAATAAAATTTCAGGACGTCACTTGGCAACGAGCACTCATAATATTTTGGCACTAAATGATATCTTGCCACTTGGCAAGTAATTTATTCCGTAACATCTAAACAGTTTATTATCGTTTTGAAGGTCTAATTGCTGAAGACACTGAAGTAAAAGTCTTGTTTCGCTCTGTTCTACAGCATCATCCACGATAGCTTCAACAATGGAATCGGAGATAATTAAGGATTCACCTTCACACTCGGCCTTCAAAATTCTTGTAAAAGCACAGTTTATAATTTTAATTTTCTCATATAGTTCAGTTTTGCTGAATGTTTCAAATCCTTCACTTTCCAAAACGCTACAGACTGGCCGCTAACTTAATCTGTCCTTGAACATTTCTCCTAAATGTTCACCTTTGGAATATTCCACGGCAACATTCTTTGGTTTTTCCCATTGCTGCAGGAAGGAAGTCTTCGAAGAATCTCTTTCTGTATTAATATAAATGCAAAGCGCAGCAATGTGCTTACAGCGTTTAGAAAGGCCTGCTTTGCATTCACATTCGGCTGACTGAACATTCCTGTTGCAATCGATCTGTTAAATATTAAAACAAGACTAGCATTAATTCATGAAACAATAAATTACAACGGCAATGGACACGGAAAATATGTACTGTATAATAAAGTTATGTTTAAAATTAATAATCTATATATACATATGATTTATGGTACAAAAGAAAGGTAGGTATTACCTTAAGTTTAACTGCATAAGGCGGTTGATTAATGCTCGTTTCTCTCAAACAGAAGCTGGATATTTCTTCTCCCAATCGTTCTTTCACCTGGAATATGTGATTACTTTCATTGAACTGTCTGCCTTTCTTTAGTGTAGAAGCTCTGAAATACGACTTATCCCACCGAATACTCAGAAAGCCCACACAAATCTCTATGGAGGACGACATTTCAGCTTTAAATAGCTTCCTTCACTGTCGCACTTGATTCTCCCGCACAAGCTACTGCACACATTCGTCACATGGATGTTCTGCGCGAGTTGCCGCTAGGAGCGCCAGCAGGTAAAATATCGCCATTCGCACGAGGTCTATTCCGTTAATAATGTTAAGGCGTTATCATTATAAATATTATTTTCATGGTACGAAATGTAAGCTATTTCTGAAATTGCCGGGTGAGGATATAGTTTGTTCAGTTGTGTTCCTGTACACACACTGGTTTCATTTCATTAGTATTAAAAGAGTAAAGAAGATTGCCACTCATCTGATTTAGTACAAGGTAATCATTCATAGATGGCAGGCCATACTCCTGCTCGAGTACTGCTCGACCTAGATCGAGCAGTGACGTCATCAACTCGAGCCACTCGAGCTGCGCTCATGCCCATCCCTACACTGGCGAGAATTGAAGCGGCTGGCGGCTCGTGTGACGTAGCGCCCGAAGTGGAGGGGGAGCCTTATGGCCTGTATATCTAGTTGGCCTTGCCTGAACTCGCTTCCCGATGAGAATATTTAGCCTTTATTTTCCTTCCACTTAAATCATTAGCCCAGCTGTCTTCCACAACTTTTCCTTCCCCTCCCACTCGCCTGTCTACCATGCCCTGTATATTAATTGAAGGAGACCTACCTTCATTCCCGTCATTTATTAAAAGCCTAATTATCTTCCTCGTACTCACTCTCCCTTCCCTCATATTCCTTAATGTCTGCTCACACCCACATTTCCTGCATCTGCCTCCATCAGCAATTCCTGTATCTTTTTCACAGAAATGTGAAATAGTATAAAAATATCAACAGAAATTAAATAGTGAATAAAAATGTACACTGTTTATCAGAGGGAAGAAATTATTATAGGGCTATCACTCGTTAACAAATACAATTGTCTTCCAAAGGGAAAGTTCAAATCACGTGATTTCTTTGAAGGCTGTATAATCTAATTCTAGAACCACAGACTCTTCCACCCACAATGTTGGCACTCGGTTTCTTGGGTAGGCACTGGTCCTTGAGGGTTGAATCTACACGGGATTTCACGACAGTAAACCAAGCAAGATGCTACACTATAATTCTAATCAGGTCTCTCCTAATTACAGATGGTAGGAATAACAGGCTAATTGAAACTATAGAAATGTGTTGTTACACTAAATACGTAAATACACTGGTGGCCATAATTCTGGTAATGTTTTGCATCTGTAGTGTATAATAATGTTATTGCTTTTACGTTACACGTGATAAATTTCATATTTGAGCCTGTATTGTCAAGAAGGTATTAAGTTGTGAAAATCTTAACAACAAATGTTCCACCTTTAGAATACCATAATCGTCGTTATTAATAAGACTACATTAAACTATATCGGTGATACATAAATGGTATGATTCTAAGAAAGGAGTGGCCGCCTTCTTAGAGAAGCAGGAGATTGCTCTTGATGAAGAACGAGATTACCAGGAAGATAAGTGATGGTTCTCTGGGGTCTGGAGTTCTAGATGTACACCGGAGATACAAATCTACCAAAGTCTGTAAAGCAGCTCCAAGAACTGGTAGAAACATGTATCGCCAATATACAGTAGTTTAATGTAGTCTTATTAATAAAGACGATTATGATATTGTGAAGGTGGAACATTTGTTGTTACGATTTTCACAAGTTAATTGCACTAAAACAACTACTACTACTATTACGGATTTCGGGGACGCTCAGGTGCCGGAATTTTGTCCCAGGAGTTCTTTTGTCTGTCAGTCTACCGACACGAGGCTGATGCATCTGAACACCGTCAGATATCACCGGAAGGAGCCATAATGGAACCTCTCAAGTTTGTCTGAGCTACTCAGCCCGGCATTCACAGTGCATTATCACATGTGTAGTCCTACTTATTAAAAGATGAATAAAATTTAAAAAGCTGTTAGTAACTGAGAATATAATTTTGATCTGTTCTCATGATACTTAGCCCTAGGACTGTTGTCTTTAACACTTGTCACAATTAGTACGTTTATATGGGGATTGAGATCGATTTGAGTGCACTTATCGTATTGAATACGATCCTCGTTTACATGTAGCATTTGAGTATCGTATTGAATCTGCCAGGCAATATCGACGTATGCGGACGATACAGAATTGTAGTAAAATCGATATCACCCCTTAGAATTTAAAAACGCCAAATGCAGTAGAAGCCCAAGAGATAACGTTCGGTTTTGAAAGTATGGGTGGTATTCCAAATGTAATTGGTGCAATAGATGGAACGCACATTCCAATTTTACCCCCAACAGAAGGTTATCGGGATTTTGTTAATCGCAAGGGCTGGCCGTCTTGTAATATGATGGCAGTTGTTGATCATTTATACAGGTAAATATATATACTGGCTTATTACATTTGATATTTCGACAGAACAAACATGGAGTGTGTGCGCAATCGTTTTCAATACTATCTCAGTACGATCCGCGTTTACATGGAACTCAATTCGCACAGAGTACGATACGATCCCAGATTTTATCGTATCGACCTCGAGACTCAGTCCGAACTGAGTCCCCGTTTACATGGCGTTTTCAATGCGGGAAGTGTACTCAGATCGATCTGAATCCTGCATGTAAACGTACTAAATCTTGTTCTTATTGATGTTTGTATTCATTAGTATATTGGGTATATTGTTGACTTCTATTGGCGATTTCGTCGGTGTTGAGTACTTATTTTGCCATGCTGTGATAAACTTCCACCCAGGTGCTATTTTCGCTGCTTCGTCAGTTAATTTCAGTTAAAGTATTCTCAAACTATTCTCTTAAATAAGCAGGGGATTGCTCTTGATGAAAAACGACCAGGAAGATAAGTGGAGGTTCTGTAGGGTTTGGAGTTGTAAACGGACACCGTGGATACAAATCTACCAACGTCTGTAAAGCAGCTCCAAGAACTGGTAAGAAACCTTAAGTTAGTCCAAGGGACATAAGAATTTGCGGGTAATCACCGAGAGTTTGTAGGACTTCTCTAAAGAGATTCAGAGAGTTCTGTGTGAAAAAACTTGTTCTGAAATGGCGTGAAAGCAAGTTCAACCTGGAAAAAGAAGAATTTCTGAATAAAAAACAACGTCGTGTTAATTGATGTAAAAGTCGGATATGATTGGCAAAAACAATTTGCAGCAGTGAGACAAGGATTTGGAATTGAGGGCTAAGGTACGTGCGCCAACAAGAAGTAGCTTTGAATCCCGAGTGCCTCACCTTAACTACCGAACATCTTGTTCCTGTCATGATCTGGGGTATATGTCTAGAAATGGAGAAAGGTGGCTACACATTATACAGAGAACAATGAACGCTTGTAAATACAGGCATGATATTCTGCAGAAGAAGTTACTACTATCCATTACCTACTTAAGCCCAAATTGAGATGATGTATTTCAGCTGAATAGTGCACTGTGCCGTTCTGTTAAGTGTTCTGCAATAATTTGACAAAAACGTGAAGGTTTTAAGTGGCCTGGAAATACCCCAGACCTTAATGTTATTAAAAATCTGTGGTCAAAGTCGAAATTCGTTGACAAGCTACTGTGAACAACCGGTTTCACGTTATGAACAAGGAAGATCTGTAGTATCTGGTGAACTCTGTGCCGTACAGAGTTGATTCCGTAATTAAAAGTAAAGGTGATCCGACAACGTACTGACAACTTGCTGCGAAATGAATGCAAAACACACATCACATCAAAAATTACTGAACATGTATTGTCACGATCATAAGTAGGGAGGGGATTTTTATGTGCTAAAAAAACGAAACATTTCTTTTTATGTGATAAAAAGCCTAAACATATTTGGAAAAAATTGAAATATATTCTGCTTGAAGTATCACATAACCACTTGCGTTCAAGAGGTAAATAAATACAAAGTTTTGTATCGAACTATGGTGCTACCAAACGTGCTCCTTAAGACAGATGGATGTCTGTATATGGAAAAGTACAGTACGGTATATTAAATTTTGATGTGCCTGACTATATATTACGGTACCGATTTAGAAAAATGGCAATGCTTTGTTTAGCTGTAGCAGAAACAATCTCTCATCTTTGAAAAAATTGTACCAGTTCGTCTGCACCAGCCACACCCTGGAAATTGTCCATCACAAATCCATCGCGATTTTCTCTGAAGAACGCCTTATACTGCGAAAACGATTGCATCACATCACTGGACGTCAGACGTGCATAGTTAGAAGGAGCAATGTCACCAACACTAACGCCTTCAATTTCACCAACATGAGTACCCTCCAATACTTAGCAACTTCGCACATTTTTTTAAACCCCCTTTTTTTATAGAACACATTTTGATATTTAACCTTTAACAGTCCCTGCACCTGCGAAGCTGAGAGTGAATCTAATTTATTTCCAACAGCACGCACTTCACTGTTTCGGGCAACGGGTTAGTGGATTTTTCAAGTAGGCCTATGTCTATACATCTATGGTTTTACACAATTAGCTTAGATTGGCAGATATAAACGCCAAATCACTATTCAAAGAGCCGTCTTTCAGTAACTCTTGAAGAATTTCAATTGAAGACTCGTCGTTTTTTATCTAGTACATTCACAACGGTTGCGAAACTTTCAAAATTGTCTGCGTAGTATACAACTGAGCTAAGCCAGGTACCCCACTGCGTAACAATAGGCAGAGGAAGAAGTGCAAGACCTGGGTTTTTGTCTTTGAACAAATCCATTCTTGAGCGTGTTCTTACAAACACTTTTTGGCATTAGGCACTAATTTATCCACTGATACTTAGCCCTTACAGTTTCACATAACCTGTGTAGAGCATGAACTATGCAAGGTACTTGTTTCATTTTCGGAAAAGCCGCATAGTGGTTTTTTTCAGCTGCACTAAAGAAGCAATACATTGTCGTATTTTACACCATTTGGGAAAAGTAAGTGCATGTCTTCATTAAACAACCTAGCTACAGTGACTTGGTTTGCAACAGGCATTTCTTTACACGCTAGCAAATAAGAATGTTCACAAGCAGTTTTGTCATTCTTCAACACATTACCTACATAACTACAACATTTCCTACTTTCCTTCCACTTGAATCAGTGGTTTCGTCAATGCTTATTCACAGTTTTTCGCTATCATATACGGCCCGAATTATTTGTAAAGTTCCTTCGTAACATTTTTGAAGATAGTTTTTCCTTAATGTGGATTCGTCTGGAGGCTCATAATTAATTTATTTTGTTACGGATTTTCTCAGTCCCGCATTATTTATTTTGCCCAGAGGAATGTCACTCCCTGCGGGTGGGGGATGCGGACGAGGAATACACTCACGGTACCCCCTGCCTATCGTAAGAGGCGACTAAAAGGGGTGACCAAGGGATGACGACAATAGAACCATGAGAGTACTTGTGATTAGTACCATTACGTGCGGAACACCATGGGTCGACTTTACTTGCGATTAGTACTACTACAAGTGCCTGGTTGTGCTCCCTTACAGCAATAATCACTACTACCTTAGGAACGTGAACCCCTACGGCCTCCAGCTGGGTCTGTGATTAGTTTCAATGGGAGAGAATTACTATGGAAGTAGTGCCATTATATGAAGAACACCATGGGTCTGTGTTGCTTGTGGGTGGTGCCATAATGCGTGATACACCATGGGTCTACATTGCCTATGATTAGTACCACTATGTAAGCAACACCATGAGTATACGTGGCCTGTGATTAGCTCTACTAAGTGAGGAACACCACGGGAATGCCGGCACCCTTGATTATTCACACAATGTGCGAAACACCATGGGTCTGCGTTGCTTGTGAGTAGTGCCCTTACATGCTAAACACCACGTTTTTTGTTACCTGTGAGTGGTGTCATTTTATGTGCCATACCATGGGCCTACATTACCTGTGATTACTACTACCATGCGAGAAACACCATGAGTCTAAGTTACCTGTGCTTAGTACCACTGTAGGAGGGACATCATGGATCTATTTTACTAGTGATTAGTACCACTGTGAGGGGCCGGTGACCTGGATTTTGGAACCCTTTAGATAATAAGCATCATCCCAGTAATTAAGACATCGTGTATTTGATCCACTGATTGTTTTTGTTTCACGATCATTTTTTTCATTATCATTCGTTTTAGATTCTAGTCAGTGGACATATTTTGAAGTTTTAATTTTAACTTTGTTGCACCTCGTGCCATTAGGAGCCAATGACCTAGCTGTTAGGCCCCTTTAAACAGCAAACATCATCTGAGGAATGTCGGCGCAAACAAATGTTCCGCATAAATCTAGACAATATTGGGAGTATTTGGATGGATGGGCCTACATTTGAAGTAGGTGGTTCATCTATTAGTAATTGTCGCGAACGCACACGCGAAGCAGCCGCAGTGTGCTTATTTCCAGACAAATGCTGGGTTACTTGAGCACGTTGATCTGCACTTACTATTTTACCACATGGTTGGATAAACAATACTTTCCCATCGGTATTGAAATTGTTTTTAAATACCTCTGTGTTGTTGAAGACGCGATCTTGTACTCGACTTCACTTTCAGCTTTGCTTTGCAGGTTACGCACGCATTTACGGTGAATCACTCTTTCAATAAAAATGAATAGCAGCAGACACTGAAAGAAATATTTCTTCTCTTAGAAATTCAGAAAAATATCACACGACGGCGGGAATGGACAACTAACCTTAGGAGTGACACAATCCTACTGAGAATAACTTCCCTGCCCCCGGTGCGCATTTTAATTTACGTATTCCCGGTCTCCTTATCTCTCTGAGATTGCTGATTTCGTTGACATAAGATTAGGTTTTAACGCTTGGGGATACACCATAGGGATAATAAACGTAAATTGTGTTAAAACATGCGCAAAAAATATGTAATTATATAAAAATTCGCTCCCTAATCAAGGTTCCAAAAATATTAATTAGTGAACTTCCTGTGATGAATAGTTTTTGTTTCCACACTCGTGCAATTTCAAGTTGGTGAAAATGAAATGAATGCTAATAAATGAAAATGAACTTTTCTAATACGAAGTTTCCAGGATTATGGCCACCAGTGCACGTAGACACATTAGTACACATGGATCACATAACAATAAAGTATGCAAGAAGTCGCAATTACATGAGTACCATGGTGAATTACATAAATTGACTGCAGAAGGTGCTCGTTCCAAACTTTCCTTCTGGCTGCATTGCAGTCCTTGACAATGCACCGTATCATACCGTTCAGGAAACAGATGTTCCACACGTTGTTTTCGTTGTAGTGTCGTGGTTGTTCAACAAAATTGCGTGACTGACGACAGGACCGAGAGTGACCTGGTGAAGCTTGTAAAAGCAAACAAACCGGAACTGTGTACACTGTAGAAAGGATTTGTAAAGTCAGTGGGCTTACTGTTCTCACAAAGGAACTATAAATACGGTCATATCGAACCCGACAGCGAAATTTCGCAGTAGGGTCCATAAGAAGGCAATGTACACGAACTTAACTGCCATTTCGAGCTGTAAAATCCTGAAATCTACACGGATATGTCCGATAAGATTGCACACGTTAGCAATCACAGTCCTGGTGAACAGCTGAGACGAGAGCGTTGCCTTGAGGTTTCTGTGTCCGACAGTTAACATTTGTTCCTACGAGAGAGCGGGCATGAATCCAGCTAATTTTCTATAGTATGCATTACGGTATTTGCTTGAAAATGTTTTTGTTCTTCCCGTAAAATAAGTTCGGATGAAGGGGAGATGTGTCAACATGTGATCGAACTAATTGAAAATCATCCTATGGGTGCCAGCATTGTCTCGGAGTCGTGTCTGGAGAGGAATAGTGATAAGGAAAGTAACAGTTGAAGCAGCAACACCTCATCTACATCATCTGAAAGAAGAGAGCTCACCATTGCCAGGTTCGAGAGGCGTTACGGATCCGAGTTTGAGCCCCGAGTCTGATTGCCGTCAATACAGTGAAGCGAGTCGCAGTCACCTGACACATCTACCAGTTAAAGATAAGCTTCCAGTCCACAGAAAAAAATGAAACATACTGCAGATCTTGCGAGCAAGAAAAAAGCTATACATTTATGGTTAAAAAGGGGGGGGGGGGGGGTAAGATGTGGCTTTCATTAACCACTGTTCGCAAAAATTGTGTGGTGACGGTACCACAACTGTACTTTTTGAAGAACCAGTTATAATCTACATCACTAAACCCCGTTGAACACAGGAAACTGCTGTATAAAATTATTTTCTCGCTTTGCAGAAGTAAGAAGGTTGAAGCAGGATGCTTACGATGATAAAGGCCACGGCCCCTTCCTTCCCACTCCCAGGCCTTTCCTATCCCATCGTCGCCATAAGACCTATCCGTGTCGGTACGACGTAAAGCAGATTGTTAAAAAAAATGCTCACCATGAAGACCTGCCTTGGACATTTCAATGGGACAAAGTAATTTCAGCGCATCTTCTGGTGGTTTGAGTTGTTTCAAGAAAAAGTACCGAATCAAAAGTAGAAAAATCACGAAATCTGGAAGAGGAAGAAGGAGGGTAAAGTTGCAAAGAAATCTGTGGAAGCAGCTACAGAACAATTTTTAGATTACACCCTTCTTCAATATACAGTACAGATCAAAGTGGTTTCGTGCACAAATTTTAAGCGAAAATGACCCTATCGTTTGTTGGCGAGAAACATAGGGCCTACAGTAGCAGTCGTTCAATCAGTTAGTGCATTCACCCGTTCGTAGACAATTATGCCTACTGTTAGTGTGGCCGGTACTAGTTCTCCCGAAATTATTCATTTTACCACAGGAGGCAACTGGAACTTATGGTCCGAGAGGTTTCAAAGAAATATTTCATGCCAAAAATACAATTGTAACCCAGAAAGTCAGTGGAATTTTGAAATAAAAATTAATTGAAGTATCGGATTAAAAAGCCTTCCCATTCGCGGAAGACAGTGTTTGGTACTGTTATATTCCTGGCCTACTTGGGGCCGTTTTCCCCAAATGAGTTTAAACTAGGTTTATTTTAATCTGGTTTAAGTCTGAGTATAAACTAATATTCATTTTCCCCATATTGGTTTAAACTTTGTATCAAGTTTAAACTTGGTTCAAAGTTAAACCTTCTATATTGTAGGTTTAAACTGCTGTTTATATTCAACCTTCTTGACATTTTATTAACGTATCTGTGATTTTCCTAGTAGAAGGGTTAGTTTTGTCTACCAGTACTGCAACATTTTAATAGAAAACGTACTAAAATTATAACCTAGTATTAGCATTAGAAAAATTGGAGAATTTATTGAAGTCTTTGGTTAGATAGGAAATAATTTTGGTGTGCAAGTGAGGTTAAGAAGCAGCATTCCAACAAAAGTTTACAATCTTGGAAAATCGGATGTAACGGAGTTTTTTTTGATGGATTTATAATTCATAAGCGAACAGCAAGGATTGTCTAGTATCGAAGAAGGATTCATTTAAAACGTCAACTGCGCGAAATAATGCTATTTCGCTAGAAGCAATGATTCTGGTTGCATTAAGATATGGTGCAGCAGGCATTTTTCTTATTAACAACGGGCACCATAGACCTTAAATTGCAGTCTCCTTATAATATTATATACTGTAAAATACTGTTAGTGGTATGAATACTGTAATGTGAAGCATAAACATATTCCTACATAAGTCGTGTAATACGTCCGCTCTCCATGCCATGTCTGGTGGCTGTGGTCGTTAAAGCGTTAGGTCAGCATCGTCCGAATCTGTGACTAGACGGTTCGAATCCAATTTGTCGAAAATATTTTTACCATCAGAATGTTGACCGGCACGGTAGGAGAGGCGGTGGTATACAATTTCTAATCGCTAGATTATATATTTATAGGATCAGAAAAACAATAAAGTGTTTCATGCTTGCTAGTAAACTTGTAATAGAATAAATTATAGTTAAGAATGTTTCGTCGTAACTATTGCCAGCATACCAGCAATAGAAATATTAATGCTATAGGGTGAAGAGTATTATGCATACAGTACGACATACCGCGAACTTGGTTGTGTTATAAACGAATATGGAATCAAGTAATACATCTCCAAATAATATATCCTCAGTGGTCTGTCTGCTGGATCCAAGGTTTGTGAGATTGATCCCGGTCGAAGGCGATGGATTTTAATAGGAGATAGATCCCGAGCATGCTTGGAATTTGTTTACTTGAAATTCACATAAATGTTGATTTTCTGAGGAAAGGAATACCGTAGGCCTATTGCTGAAAGACCAGGATTTTAATATTTCAACGTTCCAGTGTGTTCCGTAAGACAATACAGACATCAAAAGGCACGTATTAGGCCCACGGTACTTATTTATGATAAAGCATGGCAGAGAAAAATAAGAAATAAAAGTGCGTTCCAAGAAATTGTAGACAGCAATGGGTAAAATCATATGACACAACACTTCGCACAAATGTAAACAATTTATTTGTCAGTAAAGCTAATATCTTCTTTATTCACTACGTACAATAGCATTAATTCGCCACAAACAGCTGATATTATTACAAAAATGTCGGTCATTGAATTACTTGGCTCTGATTGGCCAATTCCAATCGATCATGCCTTCGACTATTCCTTCAGTGCAGCCAACGTTAGCGCCAACGACAGCTCGCCCGTTTAAACTAAACGAGTGTCAGAAATTGGTGGAGAAAATGGACCCAAGTTTAAACTAGGTACTAAAGTTAAACGGGTTTAATTTATACCAGGTTTAACTCTATTTGGAGAAAATGGCCCTTATAGTGATAAATCCTGCCTTGTAGACATTCCTCCTGTCAATTATAGAAATTCTCCAAATTCCTCCTGGCACTGCAGAAAAAATACAGCCCTTGAATAAGCTTTTCGACGTTTAGCAGACAGTCATGGTTCGCAACCAGTTGCACAACGGAGAAATTTCCTTAGTTCGAAGTGCCTGCAAAATATTGGCTTCAAGTAAGGAAATCTGTGAAGAACAATTTGGCATTAACATGCATATTCGTGGTGCGTAGTGCCAAAAAACTTTTGTTTTTATCATCCGATGAACACACCTCTTTTAGATTCCATATTCGTGCCCTTGGCGCGTGGAACCTGCCAGTTCGTTCTCTCTAGCACAATTGAAACTCCACTCCGCCGTGCGCCGCGTTGTCCAGCTGCTTTGTCACACGGATTTTGATTCAAGATTTTGACACCTTCCAGTTTGAAATGGGAGCTAAATATTTGTACATAGCTATTTTATGATCTCATTCTCTCAGCAAAATTCCATCGTCGATTTCGATATGACCTTATTGGCAGTTCCCTTGTTAGATTACCTCCCTACCACTGTGACCAAATCCAATCGAACTCGTTTGGAACTTCGTGAAACAAAAAATAGCCGCGATCATTTTCGCCAATCTCTCACTGTCAGCTTTGGAAGAACTAACACGCTGCTGCACGGAAGATATGTCCATACAAAATTTGATGAAAGAGACAAATTTAAAGATATCGAGAAAGAACGCCGGCGCCGTGGCGCACTAATGGAACAGGAGATATAGTGATGAACATTGCTTGGGAAATTAGTGATGACAGTGAGCAGGAACCCAATACCACCATAAGTACGGAATCGGATAGTAGCTCGACCGATACGGCAGGAGAGAGAACTGATACAGCTGACGGAATTACAAGCTCAGTTTCAGACGCCACTTACTGAATTATTGTTTTATTTAATTTAGATTCATTTACTTTAAAATAAAAGGCTTCTTATACTGATTATGTACACCTGTTAAAAAGTGGCCCCTTTCTTCAACACAAGTCCCCTTCGGATGCCTTCGCTACTATTAGGAGACAGGCAATGTTTCATGTTGGCCCGCGGTTTTACGTGGTCTGATGTCTATAGTTATAACGGACTAGTTCTGCATGCTGTTATTGTGGCGTACGGTAGTGGCGACGAGCTGTACTGGTATTCGTGGGGTCGTACGTTCGAACAAAATGTACTGCTTGTCATATGAGAGAGAAAGTACAATTGCTCCTGTCTCTTTTATGGATGTTTTAGTAATTAACACCAGCTTCATGGATTCTTTATGCCATGCCTTTCTCATTATTTATTATGACAGTTTGGCGTCAGAAAGAATGAAACACTATATTCTCAACAAAATTATCTCTCGTAGGGTAAACAAAAAGCCTTAGTGGCGTCTGCCTTAGGAAATTCAAGTAGAAGTGAAAATATAAACAAAAAACAAAGCAGTGATTCAATACTTAGTCACTCTTCCTCCCAGCTCGATCACATCTTGCAGCCGAGTGGGCATGTGGTCGACTAGTCTTTTCAGATAACGACCGTTCTCAGCCACGACTTCCCAGGCATCCTGGACGAGCGTCCACAAATTATCTGGATGTTTTGGACGGGCATTGGGTCAATATTTCTGCATATGCTTCTTTACCTGAGCCCACGTTTTCAGACAGATTCAAGTCCGGAGAGGGAAGAGGCCATTCCATCAGTTTGATGCCCTGTCTGCTCGCAAACCACTCTCAAAATCATTTGAGATGTATGTGTAAACTGAATGATTATCCTGCTGAAATTGAAGTATCCCACCTAGTATAAAGAACCATGTAACGTTCCAGCATCCGTCTGGTTCATTTTTCCTCGAATGCGTTGGATTATGCCCACACCACAACGAGAAATCGACACCCATACGAAGCAGACACTGAACCACTGCGGGCATTTATGGCTGTGTATGTGTGGTCGAATCAGGTGCTAGGAGGATAATGTACCAGGGAGGGTCCTTTCTTTGCAATAGAAAAGTTAACTTCACCAGAAACGGTTTTTCCAATCCTACTCACAATTTCCCTCTGCAAGGACTAAACGCTTGTATATGTGCCCCTTAAGAAAGGCACATCGAGATCTCAAGTTGGCGGCACATAAACGGTTTCCCGCGGTCTGGTCGTGGTTAGAAAACTTAACAATTTTCTTCAAAGTAGCGGCGGTATGAAAGGGATTCCTTTCAACCTCTGCCTCTAATCTGGTTTTCTGTTGTGGTGTTTAAATTTTCTTTCTACCGCTCCCAGCTTTTCGTGCAAAAATGCCCGAACGTCGATAATTTTTTACCTATATCCGAGCTGTCCTTTCTGAAACATAGAAACGCGTTCGTGTTTCGGATGCCAGCAAACCAAGTTTAGTCACAACCCATATTATATTGTCTTTCGTTCCTTCACCAATCTGTGGAGCCGTGCCGAACAGTCAACTCTAAAGTCTTGGGCAAAAATGGCGTCATTGGTTATCTCAAAAAGTGTTAGTCTCTACCTACGTCTTAAAAAGACGGCAACCGAGCTCGATAGCTGCAGTCGCTTAAGTGCGGCCAGTATCCAGTATTCGGGAGATAGTAGGTTCGAACCCCACTGTCGGCAGCCCTGAAGATGGTTTTCCGTGGTTTCCCATTTTCACACCAGGCAAATGCTGGGGCTGTACCTTAATTAAGGCCACGGCCGCTTCCTTCCCACTCCTAGACCTTTCCTCTCCCATCGTCGCCATAAGACCTATCTGTGTCGGTGCGACGTAAAACAAATAGCAAAAAAATAAAAAAAGACGGCAAGCCTGGCTGAGTGCCGCAGACGGTTGAGGCGCTGGCCCTCTGACCCCAACTTGGAAGGTTCGATCCTGGGTCTGTCCGGTGGTATTCGAAGGTGCTCAAATACCTCAGCCTCGTGTCGGTAGATTTATTTGCACGCAAAAGAACTCTTGCGGGACTAAATTCCGGCACCTCCGCGTCTCCGAAAACCGTAATAGTAGTTAGTGGGACGTAAAGCAATTAACATTATTATTAAAATATGGCTAAGTATTCACAGTGATACTCATTTAAATTTTCGAATTGAAAAATAATGTAAATACATTTAATTTTATTAATGACCATATTAGCAGGTATAAATCTCAAAGATATAAAAGAAAATATAGTTCATAATCTCTTCTTCGCAGTCTTATTTTTTCTGAAGACCTGCATTGAAAGCAACTTTTTATCAACAATAATTCCTTTAATTGCTTTGGTTGTAAGTTAAGATGTAATACTGAGGTTACAGCTACAAAATTGTCATAAAATAAACCCATTTGTATAGCATTATTAAATAATCAGAATATAATTTAAATACATGTTCAGTTGTAATGTTTCTGAAAAAATGCGTTGAATTGCATCAATATCAAGTAAATCCCATATAGCTCTGTCGGAAGAACGTTGGAATCCAGATGGTAGCGTCTCAGGTTCAAATCCTCGTCGCTACACTTTATTTCATCGCGTGATAGAAAATATAAGGGAAATCTAATACTGGTCTCCTCTAGCATTCCGTAAGGCGATAGCAGCGCATTCTATGTTGGACAGTGGTGAAATGCTGAATTAATTTATCATGCTGGCTGTTGACAACGCCATTGATCTGGATTGGTTAGGTCTGGCTAGTGACATGATCATTGGTCTGGATTGGTTAACCCTCAAGCACACGCGCCAGATCTTAGGACGCAGACACACGCGTAGGGCTGCTTTCCACACCACATATCATTGCATTGTAAAATATGAATTACTGTATTAATTGGAGATTTTAAGATGGATTATGTAAGAATGACTCTTTCTGCGGGGATCCAGCCAGAAAGGTAAAAGAGCGGGGAGAGCACAGAAAAGTTATTTGTACACATCACCAGGAAATAAAATGACCTGGGGTGGTACTGGTATGGAAACGTGTGTGCCGATAAATTTTGTCAAAATCCTGGAAAAGTACTGCATGTTCAAGAATGAACCCCTTAATACCATTAACGAAAGTTAAAACAGAATGTCGGTGTCTTAAGGACACCGGGTACTTTTATGACGAAAATATAGATGTTTTTATTTTGGTCCCGTAAAATTCTCCAATGTTTTCTGAATCCAAATATATATAGTGTGTTGGGGTTTTCGACGCCTGTAAAACCTTTCATTGGCCATTTAAAAATGGTATATCATATGCCACGCCCTGTCAACTGTCTCTACAGATAACACTAGCCTGCAACAAAAAAAAACAAAAAAAAACCTTTTTTGTGCGGTAAAAAGGAAAATAGGTGGGTTTTATGAATTTCTTAACGCAGAATTCTACAAAAAAAATGTTTTGGCGTACCACGTCTGGTTTAGTGGCAATTTTACAAAATGTTATTTTGTTCTTACGTAAAATTGATACTTAGTATTGATTACATTTGATAAATGTAAATTTCAGCTTGCAAAACGTAATCATATTTTTCATGCATTAAATATACACAAATGCTGCTTTGTAAGCAAGTAGATGGTTTGTATTATATTTTAATGTATATTGAAATTCGTGAAACTGAAGCATAAAGCGCCTATTTAGTTTTGGCTGTACAGTTGCTTTTAAATTAATATAAACGTACCTTGAATAAAAATTACATGGTTAAATATACATAGTTTTGTTACTTACATTATGTGCAGGTTAGATTCACACCTTCGTCTTTTTTCGTTTTCCGTGGAATTTCCGGGTTTTTGGAGTTCTTTGAATTGTCTCTAGAAGCGTCGTCTCGTGCAATCGACCAACAGAAATCGGCCATCAATATTCACATCCCAACGTCCCTGATAGCGTCGTTCTGCATATTTGAGATCTTGGTGACACCTTTCACCTTGTTCTTCACCAACAGCTCCTAAATTTGGAGGGAAATAATCCAGATGCGAAGCTAAAAAATGAAGGTTAAGGCTCATATTACAACCGAGTTCCTTAAACTTTACCAACATTTTCCTTACAATTTCTTTGTATTGATGGTCCTTAATGTTGCCAAGGAATTTAATCACTACATCTTTGAATGCGTTCCATGCCTCTTTCTCAGTTTTGGTCATCGTGTCTGTGAAATTTTTATCCTTCATCAGTTTACGAATCTGTGGTCCATCAAATACCCCTTCTATGATTTTTGCATTGATAATGAGGGAAATTTAGTGGATAAATATTGGAAGCATAGGCTACTTTTATCTAATGCCTTGACATACTGTTTCATCAATCCTAATTTGATGTGCAAGGGTGGAAGTAGATTTTTTAACGGTCAATAAGACTTACATTGAAGACATTTTTGATGATGATGCTTGTTGTTTAAAGGGGCCTAACATCGAGGTCATCGGCCCCTAATGGTACGAAATGAAATGACAACAAAAAGTTCAAAATCCACTGACCAAAATAAAAAAATCATGAAAAATGAATGGATGGACATTGAACCAAAAAAACAAAAAACAAACAAGAAACAACCAAACAAAAAACAGTGGATCCGACTCAAAAAAGGTCATAAATAACACTATTACTGACCAAAGGACCATTTATAAAGCACAGTCCTGAATCGAGTGTGCTTGATGTCTAAAGGGGTCCAGAAACCAGGTCTAAGGCCCCCCTCAGAATGGTACATGTCGCGAGTAAAGTAGAACCATGTTGGTTACTAATCAAAAGTAGCGAAGACTCACGGTGTTCCACACAAGATGGTACTACTCACAAGTATTGTACGTCGTATAGGTAACGCAAACCTATGGTGTTTCTCACACAATGGCGCCACTCATAGCCAACGCAAGCCGATGAGGTTCCTCACCTAGGTGTACTAACCACAGGGACTCGCACTATCCCGTGGTGTTCCTCACATAGTGGGTACTAATCACAGGCAACGCAGACCTGCGGTGTTGCTCACATGGGTACGACGCACAGGTACTGGAAACCCACAGGAGAACCCCCTCTTGCTGCTACTAATCACAAACCTATTTCGTACCTAATGTAGTGGTACTACTCGCAAGTACAGGCAACCCATGGTGTTCCTCGCATGCTAGTACGAATCAAAAGTAGTTTCATGGTCCTAATTCAATCATCCCTTGGTCGCCCCTTTTAGTCGCCTCTTACGACAGGCAGAGGATACTGCGGGTGTATTCTACATGTGCATCCCCCACCCGCAGGGGGTTGAGACATTTTTGGATCCTGGTTGTAGTTGTTTCCTTTCTGGCCAATTCACTGTATCCCAATGTTTATCCCGTGCCCTGCTATCCCTTTCGCATAGGAAACAGGGAAATTTTGTATAGCCTTTTTGTTGTCCCAGCAACAATCCAATGGTCTTCAAATCACTGCAAATTTGCCACCCATGCTCGTGATATTTCATTTTTTCAAGCACCAACTTTAATGTCTCGTGTGTTTCAGACATTTTTGTGGAGTGTGCAAGTGGTACGGATGCCAGAACATTTGTATTATGAAGCAAAACAGCCTTTAAACGTTTTTTGGAAGAGTCAATAAAACACGCCAGTTACTATGATCATACTCTTTCTCTCCCAATTGACGTAGAAGATTTGAAACATCCGTACAAAATACAAGTTCATCTTCTTGAGTATAATACTTTCGGAATTCTTTGTCACGGTTTCGGTACCAGGAAATTGTAACACCGTGTGCCAACTTATTCTTTTCGCGCAATCTTGAACCAAGTAATTCACTTTTTTCTTTGGTTAGCTCTAAGTCCCTTATCACATCATTCAATTCGGATTGCGTGAATTTGTCTGAAGGTGTTTCATATTGATGTGGCTCGAAATCTATTTTTTCATCGTCAGATTACAATGAACTGCTACTTTCCTCACTCAAGTGAGTAGGTGGAGTACGTACAGGTAATTCAGATCCGTGAGGAACTGGTCGAAGAGCTGGCTTGAGATTCGGATGTTTAATTTTGTTTTTACTTTTCTTATTATAACCGACAACATGGGTCGTACAGAAATAGCAGTCGGCATGATGGTTCTTTTGCTCTCGCCATTGCATGGTATAGCAAACGGCATTGTCTTTCGTTTGCCCTCATACCAGTAACGTAGTTCCTCGACACAGGTGTTGCATGCAATGTGAGGTGCGAAAGATTTGTCTTGATCCACAACTTTCAATTTGAAGTAAGAAAAATAAAGTTTCTTTTCAAACGAGTCTGTTTGACGCACCTTGGAATCGAACACATAAAGTCCACAAATGTAACAAAACTTTTGAGGACTTTGTTTACACTGTCTTCTGTGCACCCATTGAACACTAGCCATGATGGTGTTAAAACACTAGAACTTCACTTATTAGTGATCAATTTGAAATTAAATTACATTAAATCTCGCGCACACGATAGGCCTACAATTAAATGAATGTGAAATTTAAAAGACGCACTAAACACGTATCGGTACTTCTGGAGTCCGTCTCAAGCAACACTGTTATCTTTGAAAGGAAGCTGCTTCATCAGTCTATCATAAACATTGCATAAGAGCTGGGGCCTGTTCCACGAACGAACTTTGCAACTTTTCAACTTTGCACTTTTCACTTTTCAATTCTTGCAAAGTGCAAAGTCTTTCTGTTCCACCATGAACTAGACTGTACTTTTCAATTTCTTCGCAAAGTGAAAAGTCTTTGCGAATGAGTGATCCGATCGAGTTTATTCCATGAGCAAACTGTATAGGCCTAATACTCTATGATTTTAATGCTTTACTTTTCGCGGCGAACTTGGCGGTATAATTGTCGTACCGTTAAAGTTTTTATCATGGGAAAGAAAGGTTATTATAAGAAGCTGGCTGTGCTGGAAGTTGTCAAGGAGAAACGTGACATCCTTTTTTGACAACTTTACAGATAACCTCTGAAATGACGACACACATAAATGTTAACAAGAGTACCGTCAACACATATACACACAGAAGGACATTCACCCTTCATTAGAAATCCCGTCGCTATATTAAGAGGATTATCAGGCCAACATACTGTTACGAAATATTACATTTACTATAACATCTACGACTTTGGTAACAGTTCTGCAAGTAATTGATTTTGATGTCCTATGCATTGCTGCTACACAGTACAGCTGGGCACCATTTACTAAAAACTGTAAACATAAGAATTTGTTATTTTTCGGAAAGGAATTTACTTCCTTATGTTTCAATAAATGACCGATTATTTCAAGAATATAGTCAGCCTCTGTTGGGATAATACGAAATCACTCGCGATATTACGTCGAAGTGAGGTTATGAAAATTGATCCTGTCTTTGTACGTTCTATTATTGGATTCTTCATCACTGTCCTCACTTGATGCTAACAAAAGCTCACGTCGTAACGTGTTTATGTCACTAAACCAAATTCTACGCCGAGAAACTAATGTACATACTTGTTAACTAACATATGAAAAGGGAATCATCTTTTTGCAAGATTTATGAAAACTTTTCACTTCATTTCTTTGCACTTTGCATTTCTGTACCAATGGAGGAACATAACAGGCTTGAAAGGTGAAAAGCGATGGTGGAACAAAATCTGAACTGAAAAGTGCAAAGTGAAAAGTTGCAAAGTTCGTTCGTGGAATAGACCCCTGGTGCTTTTAACACGTCTGTTTATTCATGTGGTCTGAGATGAAAGACAAACGCCCAACTGTCTTATCTTCAATCCTACATACCTCGCGGTCTATTGCGTATCTAGTGGGGTTTGTTATGAATTTACCAGGAAACCCCCAACTACAAAATGAACATTTAGACAGCAATAAAACCTGTAATAAAATGCAAACAATAACAAATCAAATCACATAATTGTATTCAAAAAAAAATTGCGCGATGACATCTCTAAACATTACATCTACGAATTCATGCAGATACTAAAATACCGAATTGCAACAAAACTAGACGTAATAGGAAAAACTAGCATCATTTTCGGAATCAGGGCAGCGATTTCCATAAGAATTACATATTTTCTATTTTACCGCAAAATCATGTTGGCTAGTGTAATCAGCCAGTTCATGAACACTCTCCGAGGGTAGTGAAGGACTCATGGTATCTGGTGAGCCATATACACATCAACATTCACTTCCTGAGGCAGAAATGCTTCTCATTAAAACAGTTTACAGGGATCTGAGTGATTTAAAACTCCTAGCCAAATGCTTACATGGGGGCACTCAGAATTCCAGGGGGAGTTTTAATCACTGTATTTGGGAGCGTATACCAAAAAATGTTCTTGTAGGACTTGATACTCTCAAGGTGGGAGTTTTAGATGCAATAATCTGCTCCATTGGTGGCGCAACAGCTAGGATCAGTGTCTTGAGGAACTTGGGAGTAAAATGTGTACCAGACATGGAAAATTATCTCTTTACTATTGACAAAATGCGTGTATGGGAAGCAGAAAAGCTCACTGAACTGACAACCAAGGAGGCCAGCAGCAGAAAAAGAAGCCTGAAGTGGATAAGGGAAGAAGCAGAATCATATAAAGATGTAGATTATGTAGTTGGGATGTTCTAAAGTTATGGTAGCTATGAAAAAAATATACTGTTACCTTTGCCAGCTGTTTCCCTTAACCATACATTTTTAATGTTTATGTACCTGTAACTCTGAAACAATTTGAGCTAGAGGGATAATATTTTCTACATGAACATCTATAATAGAGTTCATGAATATTAACCTAAACTCATTTACATAATTAAGTAGCAGACTGAGAAAAAAGGAATCCACTCGCAAAATGTAAAGAAAAATAAGAGTTGAGAAGGAATAAAGAAAAAGTTGAGAGGGAATAATATTTTTCTTAGATTCTATTATAATTCTAATGAAACAAAAAGGTTCCTAAGCTGATGTCCATTATGAGTTTGTGTAAAAAAAATATAGAGCATTTCTTTTTTGTTATTTGCTTTACTTCGCACCGACACAGGTAAATTTTATGGCGACGATGGGATAGGGAAGACCTAGGAGTGGAAAGGAAGCGGCTGTGGCTTTAATTAAGGTACAGCCCCAGCATTTGCCTGGTGTGAAAATGGGAAACCAGGAAAACCATCTTCAGGGCTGCTGACAATGGGATTCGAACCCACTATCTCCCGGAGCAAGCTCACACCCGCGTGACTCTAACCGCACGGCCAACGCACCCGGCAGAGAGAGCATTTGATTGAAAAATAACTGAGATAGTGGTTCCTGAATGAACCAAGGTTACTTCTTTCTCTGATTTCTGTTTTTTTAATTTGTATTTATTTTCTGGACAGTAATAAAGAATCTAAGGAAGGGAGGGAAAAAGGAAATGAACAGTGTTTTGAGTAATTCAGGTGAACTCATAATAGATCCCAGGGAATCACTGGAGAGGTGGAGGGAATATTTTGAACATCTTCTCAATGTAAAAGGAAATCATCCTGGTGGTGTTGTGAACAGCCAAGCTCATGGGGAGGAGGAAAATGATGGTGAAATTATGCTTGAGGAAGTGGAAAGGATGGTAAATAAACTCCATTGTCATAAGGCAGCAGGAATAGATGACATTAGACCTGAAATGGTGAAGTATAGTGGGAAGACAGGGATGGAATGGCTTCATAGAGTAGTAAAATTATCATGGAGTGTTGGTAAGGTACCTTCAGATTGGGCAAAAGCAGTAATTGCACCTATCTATAAGCAAGGGAACAGGAAGGATTGCAACAACTATCGAGGTATCTCACTGATTAGTATACCAGGCAAAGTATTCACTGGCATCTTGGAAGGGAGGGTGCGATCAGTCGTTGAGAGGAAGCTGGATGAAAACCAGTGTGGTTTCAGACCACAGAGAAGCTGTCAGGATCAGATTTTCAGTATGCGCCAGGTAATTGAAAAATGCTACGAGAGGAATAGGCAGTTGTGTTTATGTTTCGTAGATCTAGAGAAAGCATATGACAGGGTACCGAGGGAAAAGATGTTCGCCATACTGGGGGACTATGGAATTAAAGGCAGATTATTAAAAGCAATCAAAGGCATTTATGTTGACAATTGGGCTTCAGTGAGAATTGATGGTAGAATGAGTTCTTGGTTCAGGGTACTTACAGGGGTTAGACAAGGCTGTAATCTTTCACCTTTGCTGTTTGTAGTTTACATGGATCATCTGCTGAAAGGTATAAAATGGCAGGGAGGGATTCAGTTAGGTGGAAATGTAGTAAGCAGTCTGGCCTATGCTGACGACTTGGTTTTAATGGCAGATTGTGCCGAAAGCCTACAGTCTAATATCGTGGAACTTGAAAATAGGTGCAATGAGTATGGTATGAAAATTAGCCTCTCGAAGACTAAATTGATGTCAGTAGGTAAGATATTCAACAGAATTGAATGTCAGATTGGTGATACAAAGCTAGAACAGGTCGATAATTTCAAGTATTTAGGTTGTGTGTTCTCCCAGGATGGTAATATAGTAGGTGAGATTGAATCAAGGTGTCGTAAAGCTAATGCAGTGAGCTCGCAGCTGCGATCAACAGTATTCTGTAAGAAGGAAGTCAGTTCCCAGACGAAACTATCTTTACATCGGTCTGTTTTCATACCAACTTTGCTTTACGGGAGCGAAAGCTGGGTGGACTCAGGATATCTTATTCATAAGTTAGAAGTAACAGACATGAAAGTAGCAAGAATGATTGCTGGTACAAACAGGTGGGAGCAATGGCAGGAGGGTACTCGGAATGAGGAGATAAAGGCTAATTTAGGAATGAACTCGACGGATGAAGCTGTACGCATAAACCGGCTTCGGTGGTTGGGTCATGTGAGGCGAATGGAGGAGGATAGTTACCTAGGAGAATAATGGACTCTGCTATGGAGGGTAAGAGAAGTAGAGGTAGACCAAGACGGCGATGGTTAGACTCGGTTTCTAACGACTTAAAGATAAGAGGTATAGAGCTAAATGAGGCCACAACAGTAGTTGCAAATCGAGGATTGTGGCGTCGTTTAGTAAATTCACAGAGGCTTGCAGACTGAACGCTGAAAGGCATAACAGTCTATAATGATTATGTATGTATGTTATTTTCCAGATTTCATAACCCGATACCATAATATGGCCATCATCCATCTCAGCATAAACTGCTTTTTACATGTTACAAGAATCTTAGGTATATCCTTATTATAAACCGGGAAAGTGCTTCGTATAATGATGCCTGCTAATGTACATAATTCACATGTTCAGGAGTACCCAGGCCCTTAAACTGTTCATGACTTGTTTGAGGTGGACTGATTAGCTGAATAACCCTCTATAATTTGCGAATAACTGTAGATAGGCTAGTAGAGGCGTGCATTTTTCGAACGTGAGACGTGGCAAGATGTGCCTTGCTGCATGTGCAACCACCATTACGGGTGAGTTGAACGTGTAATCTAAAATACGTGTGTTTGCTCCGATTCTTTGGACAGGGTAGTGACGGGCAATGCTCTAGAGCAGGCCTTTCCAACTCGAGCACAGTGCTGGGGCGGACCAGCGCTAAACTCAGCAGCACCGTTCCCATCCTTCCCCACCTACCCATAGCAGTGGTCAGTGCATGTGTGCGTAAGAGACAGTACATTCATTCTAATTCTCTGTGTGTGCGTGTGTGTCATTCTCAGTAGAATCTATTTGACAGCGGAGCACTTGGTTTCTCCTTCGTTAAAAATGTCGTTTAATCCTTCATGTGTGAATTCATATTTTGTTGTCAGTACCGAAGGGAAAGCTCAATGTTTAATTTGCCATGTCATTTTAAGCGTAAAGTCTTCAACCGTTCGACGACACTACCATAATAAACAAGCTTCAAATAACTATGATGACATTGTTGGCGCAAGAAGAACCGAACGAATTGCTAAGCTAAAATCAAATTGCCAAATTCTTCAGAGGTAAGTGATAACTTACTCCTTGGGAACTGTTTACGTGTAATTTAGGGCATTTGTTTTCGTTTTTTGGGGGTATATATTATTAAGAACTGTTGTCCGGCTCGTTGGCTGAATTGTCAGCGTACTGGACTTCGGTTCAGAGGGTCTCGGGTTCGATTCCCGGCCGGGTCGTGTCGGGGATTTTAACCTTCATTGGTTAATTCCAGTGTCCCGGGGGCTGGGTGTTTGTGCTGTCCCCAACATCCCTGCAACTCACACACCACTCATAACACTATCCTCCACCACAATTACACGCAGTTACCTACACGGCAGTTGCCGCCCACCCTCGTCGGAGGGTCTGCCTTACAAGGGCTTCACTCGGCTAGACATAGCCACACGAAATTATTATTATTAAGAACTGTTTAGAATTAGACTTAGATGTGCTGCTAAGAAAACACAAATAGAATTATTTTATCTTCCTGTCCCGCAGATCCTTGAACCCAGGACTTAAGAAGGCGCAGTTCGAGCAAGTTATATTGTAGCTCTGAAAATTGCAAAATGTGCTCAACCCTTTACTGGCGGTGAATTTGTAAAATGTTTAATAGAATGCTCGAAGTTGCTGTGGCCCACTTTGAGGCGATAAGTTTGACAAAATAAACCATCTCTCGTCGTGTACAGGAACTTTGTGCCGACCTGAAAGAGCAATTGCGGGACAAATGCTGCACTTTCAAGAAGTACTCGATTGCTCTCTATGAGACTACTGACAGAAATGACACGGCACAGCTATCTATTTTTGCTGGGGACTCGAACAAATTCCACTATAACTGAGGAACTACGGGACATCGTTTCCCACAAAGATACTGCCACCGGCGCAGATATATTTGCAAATGTTGAAGACGCAATGAACAATATGGGTTTATCGCTCGAAAATCTGTGTACTGTAGTGTCACTACTGGCAGAGCACAAGCGATGTCGTCGGATGGACAAGGTTTTGCAGGCCGCATCAAAACGAAGGTGCACGATGTTGGGATACCTCCAGTAGTATCTGTACATTGTGTTTTACATCAAGAACAATTGTGTACAAAAAACGTTTGCAACTTTAAATCTTTTATGGATGCTCTGCAAAAATGTGTAAATTTCTGCAGGAAGCAAGGTTTGAACCATCAGTAGTTCAAAGAATTTTTAAAAGATCTCGATGGAGAATGTAGCGACATTCCCTTTTATTGTATTGCTTGCTGGTTAAGATGCGCGAAAGTTCTAGCAACCTTCTTTGCAATAATTGAAGAAATTGCTCTGTTCACAGAGATGAAAGTTTATCCCCAACGAACTTTATGGAATAAACAATGGGTAACTGACCTCGCTTTCTTGGCGGACATAACGTCTTATTGGAATGGTTTAAATATTTCATTGCAAGGGAGAAACAAATTGATTAGCACCAAGTGTGACAGAATTAAGGCCTTCAAAATGCAAAGATTATTGAAAAGTCAGTTTGAAGATGGAAATTTTGACCATTTTCCTTCATTAAAATCATCACAATTGTCTATTTACGAAAATCTTGGAGACTATCAGACGTCATTACAGATTTTGTACGATGAATTTAATGTCCGATTCAAAAAAAATGAATGATATGGCACCTCGACTTGAAATATTTATGACCCATTTTCAGCGCGTCCTGAAAAATCACCATCATATTTCCAAACAGAGCTGATAAAAACACAGCGCGACGCAATCCTAAAGGAGAGGTATTATTACTACAGCCGTGATTTAATTTCCTTTCACAAAGGAGTTCATCCACAATAATTTCTTACACTTCATGCACTTGCCTTAAAATTTACGTCAAATTTACTTATGCATGCGGAGCAGATGTTTTCAATTCTGGATTTTAATATATGTAGAACTAGAACTTCTCTGGATGATTCTGTCTTAGAGGCTGTACTTACAATTCCTACTGCCAAATTAGTTGCGGCAAATCGATGTCAACAGTCGACTTAAACGCCTAAATGTACATTAAGGCAAACTCAATGTGTGTGCAGAATAAATTTTGTGTTTATTTGTTTACAGAATTGTCGTAAATAATACTGTGTTCGTAAGCTGCGCGCTGACTTGACAATCTGTGGTTCTTCCTCTGCCACTTCCCCTCCTTCCCCCACCAGCTCACTGGTGCTACAGCACAGAGACAGGGCCGGTAGGGGCCGTGAGAGCACCTCAGTTGGAATTGTTTGCTCTAGAGACCAATTCTCCAATGCTGCGATCTGTGTGGCGCCCTAGTAACTACGAGCTTAAGCTTCGTGGTGTACCATCAACGTTCTCATAATATGTAAACGTGTGTACCCATACATTTTGTCTAAAGCCTGGAGAAATACTGCATGTTCAACTATAAGCCTCTTAATACCATTAACGAAAGTGAAAACACAATATCAGTATCTTAAACCGTTCAAGAGTTATTTGAGGACATCTTTATTTATATATTTACTTTATTGTGAACATAACAGACCATGAGTCCCAATTACAATGTTCACGACAATTGTTACTTAGACGTTAAAAATACAAATTAAAACAAAAGCAATATATAGCTACAATAATCTTTAAAATAATTCCAGTGGCACACAAGTCACGTTACTAAAAACAAAATCATTAAGGATAATATAACTGATATTACATTACAGTGCTAATAAGTTCTAATTAAAATTAGTGTAATATTTAAAACAATTTAACAGGGTTTCCACTTGGAATGTAATGAATTTTTAATAACGTGGTTTACAACATACTAGTTTTCCTTTTTTGAACTCTTCATAATCTGTTGAAGTATATTCAGAAGTACAGTGTTACATGTCGAAGTGAATGTAGCTTCGGTCATACTAAAAATATCAACATAGAATGAATGATTCTTTATTCTTTCCTCCAGATCTACATTACATATATATGATCCATTAATGGAGATGAAAAATAACAAGTCTGACTTAAACCAGCTCACAAAAGAAAAGGAAAAGAATGCCACCAGATAGGCAAACATATGAACAAAACCATAAATAATAATACTATTATTAATAATAATATAAATAATAATAAAATGGCAATGAAGCAAAATAAACACTGTCGCCTGGCCCAAGATCAACCCTTATTGGTGGTCTGTTGGCCATGGCAAAAGGCAGTATGATAATAAGAAACTAAAATAATAACACATTACTGTGTAGAGTACAATAGTGCCGGCAGACGGCATCTGCAATTTAAACAAACTGCATATATCTTCCGGCCGGGTTCGCAACACAGCGCAATCCTTCCTGAACACTGACCTCTCTGATGCTCTACTTAAGTTGCGAACCCAGCTTTCGTGTTACATCCACTGTCGTGCCGGTGTGCAATTATTCTCCTTACGTTTCATTATTATTGTCCACTGTTAAACTCTATTATCTCGCTACACTTATTTTCTTTTAAAATTTCAGACAACTCTCCACATTAAATGAAACCATCTCTCTTGCCATTCCCTGCATTACCAACCAAACATCACTCTCTCCCTTTTCATCCGTCAACCTTAATTCATCACAATTTTTACATCCACTCTACTACCTTATTCACTAACAATTAACAATGACCATAAGCTCATATAGGGCCTACCATCCATTTTCACACATTAACTTAATCCCGAAACCTCGTGATTATTTACAAACTCACCACACATGCCATCGGAACATTGAATCACAATCATCCTGAAACCACTTGTATTCACCAGCCAAAATATCTCAACTATAGCCACATAAGCCTCTCACCATATTACATTATGCCACTACATTTTGCCATCTCACTATATTAAATTATGCCATCACATTCTATCATTACCTTTTACCCTTATCACCCTTATTTTTTATTTTTTTACAATCACTCTCTTCCTTACTTACTAACCAAATACCCGCCTCATCTTAATTACAACCTTCCAATACATCTAACGACAGTAATTAATATATACACTTCACCGCCTACTAATTTAACTGCTTAATCGCTCTTATCTCAGTTACAAATAGCACAAACACTCCACTATTCTCATGTGCTTAAACAATTTACTTACTGCTGCTGTTTTTTTAACATCTTATCATTACGCCTTCGTCCAATTTACTCTTCTTACCCCACATCTCGTTAAGGCTCAAGCTTCTCCCTTTCACCAAGGCACCTCTTGCTTCGGTTTCCTCCCTCCAAGCCGTATTTTCACTTCGTTTATGTGCACTTGCCACATCTTGTGCTTCCCACTCCACATTCACTCCCTGTATCTTCCTTTCTTCTCTCACACTGGCCTCCGTCCTCAGCTCCATAACTATTGCCCTGGTCTCCCTCCTCATCTAATTTGCTGCTTCCCTGGCTCCTTCTACGATCGATTCGAAGATAGCATGCGCGTCCTCTGCCCTGCTAATTTCTTCTTGCTGCAAGCTCTGTTCCAATGCCCTATTTTCCTTGTTTTTTCTTTATCCCCATGCCCGTCTTCACCAACTTCACTGTATCTAACTTGCCTTTCTTCCACTCTCTACCCCACTATCACTTCGTTCTTCATATTCTCTTCCATTTCCCGTAAGTTCGTCACTGTCCAAAATCTGGTCCATTGTCCATTGGTTACCACTAATTGTTGACCCTTAATGTAGGCTCTTAACCCTTACAGTCTAGCCCTGACCAAATGTTTCTTCAGTGTGTTTATATTCTTAATCCCTCCCCTTCCCATGTCTCTTTTAATCCAAATTCTTGTACTCTGTATATTATCCGCGCCTCTTGTCACTGTTTCCGCCATCATGGTGGAAAACAACTTCACTTTTATCGGCCTATTACCCCGTGCTTTACCTATCCTTTCCACATCGTCAATATCAACTTCAGTAAAGTTAATTTTCGTCATTTTTTGGATGACTTCCACAACTTTGTAGATTGTCAACACTTTGTCCTCTCCTTTTACTTCCGGCACTCCATATATAAATAAGCATTTCTTCCTGCGTTCTTTGCTACTGTCTTCTATTTCTGCCTTCAGCTTCACCACCTGATCCTCCATCTCCCTTATTTTCACCTTGAGTGGTATAATTTCTCTATCGTTGATTTCCACTTTGGTCATTGTTTCGTCTGTTTTTCCCTGTATCCAACGCCTCATAATATCAAATTCTTTCACTTATTCCTTCATTATATTTTTAATCCGCTCAAACGGGCATACTTCTTCCACAACTTTTTTAACCACTCTTCTTATGACCCCCACTTCTTCCCAGCTCATGTTGCCCCTATAGCTGGCAGTACCATAATCACCGCTGCCATCAGTATCACCTCACCTATCATTCTTGTTTCCACTTTACCTCCTTCACTCCCGGCTGTTTCCTTCTTCCATCTCCCCTGCCATCTTTCAATAACTACCCGATATTGATCCACACCAATCATCGTCCTCTTCCCTCCCGTCTTTCTTTTTCCACTCACCGCTCACACTCCACTCCCGCTCTACCGGCACACTCAACTCAGCACGTCTGCTCCCGATAGCTGATTAGGTTAGACTGTCGATATCAACATAGGGATGAATATTATTATATGAGTCTCATTGCTCTGTTAATTGGGAGTTCTTAAGGATTTCAGTATTAGCCTTTGATAGAAAGAATATATTTCCAGGACGACTTAGTTTATGCGGCACATAGAATGTTATTGGTTTCAATATATTTGAGTCAACAATTACAAAATGGATTATTTGATACCTGAAAGTTAAACCTTTGCAACTTCATCCGTGGCGCAAGCTATTCACACCATGCTCCTTCAGTATACCTGAATAATTTTATGAAGGTTGGGTAATTTCCTGTGATTGTATAAGTCATGAATTTTTAAAAATTAACTTGTTTTGAGCACACTCGATAAGATTGATATTCCTTGTGGTCATTGGGTTCCAAATAATTGAGCCATACTCAAGTCTGAAACTTACAAATGAATTAAGTATGATTAATAGGGTCTTTGGACGAAATGATAATGAATTCCGTGTAATGAAGCCTAACATTCGTATTTTTTTTTAAATATGGTCGTTAAATCTTCATTGAATGTTATTCCTAAATCCATTTTCGTCTTGACACGAGTTATTGTGTCATTTTCCATTGCGTAGTTATATTTAATCTTCCGTTTCTTCCCAATAAATGTTATGGCTACATATTTAACTGTATTAAATATTAACTTATTCTCTTTGCTCCAGTCTACAAGAGAAGCTAAATCGCTTTGAAGTTGTTGATAATCAGATACTGTTTTAATAGATTTGTATATGTTAATATCATCAGCGAAAATAAGAATTTCAGATGATGTTATAGTTTCCGGTAAGTCATTAACAAGATACGAAATAGCAAAGACCCCAAGTTAGAACCTTCAGAACTCCAGAATTCACATCAAATATGGAAGATATATGACCTTTATGACTTACCACCTGAGTTCTATCCAACAAGTTTTGTAATGTACGCTGACTGAGCAAATGTCATGGGATGGCGGAGCACTGATGCGCAGGTGTGTTGTCTGCGCACCACACGCCCCATGTGCCAGCGGCAGTTGTATAGGAGACCTTGTGAGCAGTGGCTGTGCATGTGACAGGTGTAACATGGAACGTCGTCGTGAGCTGACACCGTTCGAACGGGGTATGGTGGTCAGTGCCCGACGGATGGGAAGTGCGATTTCGGAAGTGGTGCGGGAATTCGGCTTCACACGATCAACCGTGTCCAGGGTGTATCGTGAATGGTTGAATTCGGGTGTCACCGTCCACAACAGACGAACGACCGGCCGTCCAACCGCCCTCGATGACCGTGACCGGCGACATCTGAGACTGATTGTCAATAGTGACAGACGGGCAACCGTGCAACAAATCACGGCTCAATTCAACACAGGCCGTGCTAGACACGTCTCCCAGTGGACAATCCGTAGGAACATGGGTTCTATGGGGTATGGGAGCCGGCGCCGCACAGGGGTGCCACTGTTAACCCAACGTCATCGGGCACAAGGACGTGCATTTGTCGCCAGTCACCAGGGATGGACACTGGAACAATGGCGTAACGTGATATGGTCGGACGAATCACGATTTCAATTGCACCATGCCAATGGGGGGCACCGTGTATGGCGCAAACCACATGAAGCGATGGATCCCGCCTGCCTCGAAGGTGTGGTCCAGGGCGCTGGTGTCTCTGTTGTGGTCTGGGGTGCATTTTCCTGGTATGTAATGGGCCCCCTATTTGTTCTGGGAGAGACTTTGAATAGTACGCGGTATATTGAGCTGCTGGGAGACCATCTCCACCCATTTTTGGCCTTACAGCGCCGAGACGGTTCTGCGGTGTTTCAAGATAACGCGCCACCACATCGCTCCCACATCGCCCGCAAATGGTTCCAGAACATGCAGCGGAGGTCCAGCGACTGCCATGGCCACCCAGGAGCCCCGATATGAACCCTATCGAGCATATCTGAGATGTCCTGGAACGAAGGCTCCGTGCCATTGATCCAGCACCCACGAACAGAACAACATTGACGGCCGCTCTGCAAACCAGGGACTTGTCGACTCACTTCCACGGCCTCTCACTGCAGTTCGCAGGGCCAGAGGAGGCCCCACACGCTATTAGGTGACTATCCCATGACATTTGCTAAGTCAGTGTAGTAGAAAATCCAAAGGAAGAAAATTTATTTATTAAGCTATCATGATCAACCTTATCAAAAGCTTTTTGAAAGTCCGTGTAAATTACATCAACATGTGCATATTCATCTAAACTAGCAGGTACATATTTAGTAAAGTTGCGAAGATTAGTTTCTGTAGATCTCGCCATGAATCCATGTTGTCTTCGTGATCATAAATTTGATTGTACAATATAATTTCAGGTATGTTGGCTGGGGCACAAACAATAGTAACAGTCTATAATTACTGAACAGTTTTATATATCCAGTTTTATATACAGGAGTAATGTGGGTATGTTTCCACAAATCAGGGAATGTCTCTGTTTTTAGAATTAAGTTGAAGGGAATGGTTAAAGGATATACTAATACTTCTCTACAACCTTTCAAAATATATGGAGGAATATCATAAAGTCCTGCTGATTTCTTCCGTTTTAGATGGTCATTTGCTTTAAGAACTTTTCTGTAGTTTTATGCTGTATATTAAGTACATCTATTTCGTTTAATTGATCATTATTCCTAAATTATAAATTATATTTAGCCTTTTCCTGAGAGATAGTCTGCAAATCCATTAGCTATGTCATCTGGTGATTGTAACAGACAATCTTGAAATTCAAACTCTGGGTTATTTTTTAAGCATCTCGTATTATTAATAAATTTCCAGAATACATTACAATTATTACTCAAGTTATTTTCAATCTTCTGGACATATTGGTTGTATGCAATAGTTACATCTCTTTTAATTTTTGCTCTGGGAGTTTTAAATATATTCATGCAATACTCAGAATTTGTTCTTCTTTCTTTTTCTTTTAATTTTATATTACTTATCCTTTGTTAACCAGATGGGATATTTTTTTCTTGTAGCTTTACGTTGTGTGGCTAAGTTAACATCTCTGTATTCTTTAGTATTAATCCAAGTTAACATCTCTGCATTCTTTAGTATTAATACAATCAGTTTCCTTCAATAGACTGTAAAGTTTCTCAAAATCTGCCTTTGTGAAATTATACCTTCTAGGATGATTATTTTCTTTTCTCATATTTCGGTTAAGTACTATTTGAAGAGGAGGTTGATACCCGTCTTTTGGAATGATTGGATCAATTTCTTCAACAATATGTATGCCTAATAAATTTGTTAACACAAGATCAAGTGTCTTATTATTACTATTCTGTACATTGTTAAGAGGGTGGATATTCAAAAAATGTAATACCCTGCTTAATTCTTTACTTATATTACTTCCTTCTTTCAAATCATACGTACTGTCAGCTATTTTAGAGGTCACCAACTATGATAATGCTGTTTCCAAGTAAATTAATACATTGTTCTAACTTACTAAAAATGTCTAAGTAGGCACCTAAATGTGAATTTGGAGGAAAGTAAACTGTGGAGATATAGTACTTGTTATTGTTGAAGGTAAATTTAACCCATACTGAATCGGTATTTGAGTTTAATGAATGAACCATTTCTGGATTAAATGTTGCCTGAACACCAATCAGGACTCCACCGCCATCTTTTTTGCAATTAGTTGGGGCATTCCTGTTCTTGCGAAATATAGTATACCTATTATCAAATAGTTCAGAATCATGTAAAGCATAATTCAGCGAAGTCTCAGTCAGACGTATTATATCAAAATTATTAGATAATATACCTGTATATAAAGTATGTGTTTTAGATCTTCATCCGCGTACGTTTTGATAATAAATTATAAATTCATCATCTAACAAACACATTACACAATATTAATAGTGTTCTTGAATTTGCTGATGTCTTCTTCACAGGCAATATTTACAACCGTGAGTTATCACTTTCTCATGAAGATTCGGCCATTCCTTGTCCAAAGATGCTTCACATTAGATGACCTACGAAGTTGACGACATTGAGCCAGAAGCCGCTTCCTGGTAGGGCAGTGGCTCTCATTGATATAAATTGGATTGTTGTAGGTGAATCCCAAGTCCAAAGTCGGCAGATACCTTTTCACGCGGCGTTTCCTCAGCAGTTCATCTTTATGTACTCTCCGACAGAATATGACGATAGTATTAGACGACGGGTAGTTAGGGTTACTTGAGAGCCTATGACATGCATCAATATATTTAATATTTATATTCAGAGATTTTTCCACAGCCTTCACTAAATGCACTGTATTTTCATTAGCTTGTGTTGGATTGTCTTGAATCTCCGTTGTATTTACCCTCGAGTACTGTTCACAGACTTCAGTGCGCTGTTTTAGCTCCAGATTTTCGTTCTTGAGTTTTATGTTCTCATCCTTTAAACTTTTAATCATCCCCAGGGCCTCTTGTAACACCTTATTATATTCTTGTTATTGTGTGATACTGTGGTCCAACTTTTCATGGCACACTTCTATGGATTTACCTAGATCACGCTCAAATTCTTTCTGAGAATTCTTGACCGATCCAATTCCCTGTTTCATTTCCACAAGTTCAAACTTCATTTCTCAAAGAGCTGTTTCTAAAGATTTCTGGGTTTTCTCCGTGGTGGTTATATTTGCCTGTATCTCACTTAGTTTACTCATCATCAATTTTATTGAATAAAGAGTTTCATTACTACAAGTCTTTCAGGTTGATTACTGTGCACAGTGCCAGCAGTATCCCCCTCACGCCCGACTGTTGGGAGATTGTTACGTTGTCAGTGCAACTGTCACATTTCCAACAAGCAGCTGTACTTCCTAAACTGCCAATATCCTCTTTTTGTAAATTTAGGCACTTTGTATGAAATGTTTTATCACATAAACCACACGTAATCCTGTTAGTTTTGTCTGACCTACTAGATGTTTCATTTTGACAGATATTGCACATATCCATTGTTAGATGAGGTTAATACTCGCTGAGCTCCATGAATACAGACTGGCGACACGAGAGATGATGGAGCTTTTAATATTTTACTATTCCTTGAGATTGACAGCAACTGGTTTTATAAATACTCTCTGCACAGATATCATACGTGGCTATACTGGAAATATTTTAGTATTCTTTTGGATCGACTGTCACTGGTTATATAAATACTATTTGCCCAGATTTCACGTTTGGATACACTGGAAGTATTTTACTATTCCTTGAGATTTACTGTCACTGGTTCTTTAAATACTCTTTGCCCATATTTCACAGTTGGCTACACTGATCCAATGTTTATCTTTTGAGGTTATGATGAAAAGCATGCGCTAAAATAATTCAATATTTGACTTACAGTATACAACATCAAACAAAATAATATTATCGAAGATGAATCAGTGTAACTTGCAGTTAAAGAAGAGACCACTCTCACTCTTGTGTCGCCGATAAGACCATCACATTTTCATAATAATGCGGAGCTCACACAACACACGTCTTACATACCATTGTAATTGATCTTGGCTGAATAACACTGCATAATTTATGAAGAACTATGCGATAAATTTTTAAGCTGTAGGTGACTACATTCAGACGAGAAGTTTCTGAGATATAAAGTGTAGGGTTAGTTTAATCCCGTACAGAATTTGGCATAAAATAACCTAAAAGCAGAGTATATATATGAAATTAGTAATTTTCTAGGCACTTTCACTCCATATTTTTTGAAAATATTCGGATTAAGGGTAAAACGTCATGTGAAGACGTAGATTAGGTAAAATGAAACAATTTAAGCTAAAGAACTGTTTTCTGTGACTACTGGTTTAAGAGATGATACATATTTAAGTTTTCAACCCCCATGTATTTTTTTTTACTCTAAAAGTAATTTAAAGCATAATCCGAGACTGTATTTTAACTTAGGAGATTATTTTTAACCGAAATTCGGAAAGAAACCCTTGGGGGTGAGTCGATATGTAAATAGACTCTTAAAAGAAAATTTGTAATGAATTTTAAGCGTTCAAACATGGACGGTTATGAAGTTACAGCATTTTTACGGAATAGTGGGGGTGTAAATCCCGAATCTTTTTTGTACACTACAAGACGAACAGTATATAATTATATACTCAATCGGAACACTTTGTGCAAATTTTATTATTATTCACATTTAGGGGATGAAAATGTGTATCATTAGAAACTTGGTGTTATCGGCAAATTTTATGTTTTTGCGGGTTTTGTTATTCCAGAACTCCATACTTTTAATGTTAAAGGTACCTTAGTAAGCTTCTTCAGGATTGTGCAACACGCACTGCTGTCTAGTAATAGAGACCTAAGGTTGACGTAGATTTCTTCCCCGGTTTTTTCGTACTCTTTTTAGGAAAATGTCGGGATAGTACAGTGTTTTATGCCCTAGCGTCTACTTCAATCTCTAACCCTAGTACAGTACAACAGTTACTACTGAAACACACATTATTGAACAAATTCTGCATACATACAAGTACACGAGGCTGATGACCTCGATGTTACAAAGCTCCTAATGAATCAACAACACCTTTTTTTTAAATAACGGTGCGTTCAATCAATCAATCAATCAATGGTAGAACACACCAAGCATAATAATAATAATAATAATAATAATAATAATAATAATAATAATAATAATTTCCAGTTAGTCTCGTAAATCATCCGCACCATCTTTTTTGGAATTTCTTGCCTTTTGATTATCTCATTCTGGACCTTCTTGGTTCATTTGGTAATTTGCAGAAGTGAAATAGAACAAAGCCCTGTTTAGGTACTCTTCATAAATAAACGACATATTATTTACAAGTATTTTTTAATCCTTTAAATTATGATTTCTCTGCTTTGGTCTGTATAAAAAAACTTCGCGGTTAACTAAAATCGTAACTAAAGTATTGAAAATAAATAATTAAAAACTACCAAATCGTCGTTTAAGCTACAATCTCCCGCTCGCACATATGTCTATATATTCTGTGTGAATAACAGACCAAACCACCACCTGATTCGTCCGGAGGAACAAGACATCGCTCTTACAAGGAAGGTACCCCTGCTAGAACGGATAACACTGAGCAAAAATTAGTTTAAAATTTAAAATTCTGCTTGTTCTAACACTCGTCGAAGTTTTTTATCTGAAAAAAACTACACGTGTGTACTAGCAATATTTGAATGATGACAATTCAAAGGCTCAACGTTCAGAACGTCGCTGAAGAAACGGCATCAGGTAAAGCCATCTGGAAATCAGTTACTTGGAAAACTGCTTCAGGACATTTGCTTGAAACAATAATAGTCTGTATAGTAACACCGTCAGTACTTAAGGATACACTATTTTCCAAACAGTGCTGTTCCATAGCACTTCATTCGTTTACGTCTTGGAGGTGCAGGTGTGGAGTTTATATGAAGTGATTAAAACACAGCTGAACTGAGCAATATGCACATTCGACAACGGCACCTGACCAAACTCGTTAGCTGCAAGCGCTTAAGTGCGGCCAGTATTTTGGAGATAGTGGGTTCAAACCCCACTGTTGGCAGCCCTGAAGATGGTTTCCGTGGTTTTCCCGTTTTCACAGCAGGCAAATGCTGGGACTCTACTTTAAGTACGGCCACGGCCGTTTCCCTCCCACTCCTAGCCCTTTCCTGTCCCATCATCGCCATAAGACCTATCTGTGTCCGTGCCATGTAAAGCATCTTGTAAAAAAAAACCGGCACCTCTGACATGCTACGTCTTGTCTGGTGTATCCGTGCTACAATAGTCCTATATCAGAAGTTACGATGATCAGGCTATCGAATGATGAACAACAGTATCAGTTTCACAACCCGGCTTTTGCTATGCATATGACAACTTAGGTCTGTACCTCGGTTCAGAAAGTTGTTGTAGATGACAGAGTGAAGCCTGATGGTGAAATGTCGATCATATAACGAGACCTGTGGTTTGTGATCGTGCGAAATCAGCAATCCGCCTAGCATAGGTTTTTTGTCTTAATTATTACTTTTATGTCAAGAATTGTTCTTCCAAGTAATAAAGACAGTAATAAAAAGCCAATATTGTATTTTTGCATCAATTCAATTGTTTTGCAAATCTACAAGTGTAACAACAACCCGAGTAATGAGAACAATATAACATTACATTCTCTAAGTTGTATTGTTTGACGACGATAAGAATTAACTGTAAATATATTTCCTGTTGATTACCATTGAAATCAATAAAACATATTTCATATTATCAATAATAATATTATTATTATTATTATTATTATTATTAATAATATTGTACGACATTTTCACTTAAAATTTAATTTAAATCACATGCAAAGGACCTCAAGACTCGCAATTTCGTTCTCAGTTGTCATCAATTTTCCGGCGTAGGACACCCCCTCCTCTTCCCCGCCGGTTTACGCCGTCCCCCCACAGCTAAATTTACCACTACACCACTGATTTCCGGTAAGAATTGTAGCCGCGATTATATCTTCACAAATATTTTCCATTGGTACGTCATCAGCCTCCCGATGGTATCACCACCTTGACGAAGGCAAAATACATTTTGCCGGGTGTTTTGGAGGCTTGCGTGTTCAAATAATCCTTAGAGCTATGCCGTTGGGAGCATATGCTCTTGGTAGGCCACCCAAGTCGGTTAGGTCAAATGTGATGATCCAGACTGAGTGATACCCTGGTCCTCCAGGTTGGAGGTTGGCCCGGGGGGCCAACAACTCCACCACCACAAAACTACATAGTGTTCAGAAAGCAAAGATAACCGGATGGTCCCAAACTTACGACGACTAAAGCGCGCTAAATGGCAACGATACGGATATATTGGAACATGGAATGTTAGAAGTATCTTTCAGGCTGGGGCTAATAGAAAATTGGAGGAGGAATTACCTTAATATCAGATAGATGTGGCAGCATTAGGGCCGTTTCACACACACCGGTTTCGACCGGCCGGTTCATGCCGGACGAAGTAGTGGATTATGTACAAGCATTATAGCTTTCACACATGTCGGTGCCCGGTAGCGCGCCGGGTAGCAGCCGGACGACACACTCACTAGAGGATCTGGTCGCCGGCCGGCAGCAAGCCTACAGTGGTGTACGTGACTGTATGAGTGTATTCACACTCACCGACCATCAGTCGTCCGGCTGCTCTCAGAAAGTACAGTTGAGTGTAAATATGGAGGACGTGGAAATTGACATAGAACTATTGATATCGTTGGTTGAGGCCAGACCTGTACTGTGGGACAAGTCAAGTGATATCTATAAAGATCGGGGTGGTACACGGAAGGGGTGGAAAGAAGTATGTGAAGGTCTGAAGGAAGATTTTGTAGAATTGAGTGATCACAAAAGAAGAAGAAAAAATTTTTGGTAAGTAACTTTTATTACAAGTGATGATCTACTACAGAAACACCTTTTCATTATTGCATTTTAAACAGACACAGACACTGTTTAGGTCTTAAACCTTTGACATTTGCCACTTAACGGCACCAATATCAGTTAAGAAATAATCAGCCAATACATTCCTGAAGTTGTTTGCTCCCAGTCCACCTCGTGCTGTTTCTTCAGATGGCAGATCTTCTAATCCAGTTATTGTCATGGTATCCTCAGTCTCATAACCATCTCTGTCACGGACAAAGTTATCTAGTACAACATACGCTTTCACAATGTCTACGGCAAAATCAGGATTTACATTTATGGGTCTATGTAGAATCCATTTGTTGCTCAAAATTCCAAATGTACATTCAACATATCTCCTTGCTCTACACAGACAATAATTGAAAATCATTTTTTTCAGTGTGAGGTTAGATCCTCCATAAGGGCGTAGTAGATGTCTGTGCTGTGCAAACGCTTCGTCACCAGCAAAAAAATAAGGCACATTAGGACTTTCTATTCCGGAAAGACATCTCTCCTCTGGTAGCTCCTGATTATTTGTCTCGATTGATTCCCACAATGAACACTTTTTGAAAATTGATGAATCACAGTCTTTTCCAAAACTTCCAATATTTACATAAACAAATCTATAATTTGAGTATGCAACAGCCATCAAAACTACAGAAAAATAATCCTTTTAATTGTAAAACATCGAACCACTGTTAGATGGACAATAATTATTCTGATATGTTTTCCATCTACTGACCCTAGACAGTGAGGAAAGTTAGTTCTCTTTTCGAATTCTGCAGCAGTTGTTTCCCAGCTTCTTTTGTAGGTGTAGGAATACATTCCTGTTGTAAGGTGGACCAAATACTGGAACACACATCTCTAACTATAGAGCTGATTGTTGAGATGCCAATTCTGTAACTGTAGTGAAGGTCTGTGAAAGGACAATAATACGTGTGTATTATTTGGAGGTAAAGAAGTAATGAAAAAATGGGATCAAAGATTCTTTCATCAATTCATGTAAAAAGGCAAAAGAACATCAAAGGAGCGGTTCTGGGACTTCCAAAATAAAAAAGTACGTCTACAACGATCAGTTACAATTTTTAAAGAAGTTCACGGACGGACGTCATACAGAAGATAGCTTGGCAGACAATACACAGATGGCCGGGCTGAGTGGCTCAGACGGTTGAAGCGCTGGCCTTCTGACCCCAACTTGGCAGGTTCGATCCTGGCTCAGTCCGGTGGTATTTGAAGGTGCTAAAATACATCAGCCTCGTGTCGGTAGATTTACTGGCACGTAAAATAACTCCTGCGGGACTAAATTCCGGCACCTCGGCGTCTCCGAAAACCGTAAAAGACTAGTTAGTGGGACGTAAAACAAATAACATTATTATTATTATTATTATTATTATTATTATTATTATTATTATTATTATTATTATTATTAATACACAGATGGGGGTGAACGCTCTCAGAAATTGAAAGTGCCGAATAAAAAAAAAGGGGGTTCCCGAAAGCGTCGTAAACCTAATGAGCTAGAGTTAAAAATATTGCAGGCACTTGAAAGTAGTGGCCAGCCAAATCGCCACCAGTCATTCTTCAACGGTATTATACCTTCTTTACAAACATTTGATGATGATGATGAAATCAGCAAATTCCAAATAGATGTCCTTCAACTCATAGAGAATATTAAGCGTGCAAAAAGACAAGTTTTTTTTTATAAATTTCCAGCCGTTTCCGGTGTGCAAACACCCTGTCAATACAATATGTTCAATCCAGATCAGCCGCTGGCAGTTCAAGGAAATTCCCCGTGCATTAGTACTGGATCGTCGGGAATACAATTTCCGCCATTAGGCCAACTTAACACAAATGTAGCCCACACCAATCTACAACGTCAGTATTAGAAACGAGTCACTCAGTGTATCTCCGGTGTTATCAACGCCTTCATATAATACAGATATAGACTTTACATCTGTGAGATAAGCTAATAAATGTCTACAGTTTATTTATTACTTTCTGCACGTTATGTCAATAAAGAATTTTCAGCAAATAAGTAGTGTGTTACTTACCTAATAGGGAACATGCATGATCCGGGGTTTCAATTAAAAATATGCTAATCTGATTCAAAATTGCATGCAGAATTCAAAAATGTGATCAGAATGTACAAATAATAACTCCAAACATGATAAAAATCTAGGAAAATGTCACGTCACGCAAGTACGCGATCTCATTGGCCTGACGTCATCGTACAGGTTGACTGAATTAGCAGACGAAATAACACATAGTGTGCTGTGAGAAGCAGGATACACTTCGCGTATTTCTACTTTACGTTAGTGTCTAGTATGGTTAAATTCGAGGTCTATACATTGGATAATAATCTGAGTGGTATATTTTAGACTTAAAATGAATCCTGCCCAGACAGTGAGGCAGAAAACTTATAAATGGTGTAGAGTTCCGATGTGCAATAGCACATCGCATTCCATAGCAAACAAATTGTTTATAAACGTTCCAAAGACGCTAAAACTAGGGAGAAATGGATTTTGGTGAGCTGGAGAAATGCTGGCGATATATCGGAAATGTCTACAGTTTATTTTTTTGAAGATTTTAACGTAATATGAATTTGTTTGAATTTTCAAATCACTTTTCCATGTCAGCTGTTCTAGTGGTAAAACTTTAAATTTTAATGTATGATGCTTTATTTAAATGCTTCAATTACATCTTGGAATATGAAAGTAATAAACAGTGCATTAAATAATGCTGATTATTAAAGTATTCTCCAAACCTAACCTATGTTTTGGGTGATCCATATCAAGATAATAAATCGAAGGGGTTATGAACCATTTTGACAGCTCTAATTCTACCAATATATCTTGGCATGGGACAGTTATGTATGTCTTTATTGAAGAGCTTAATTGGTAAAGAAATGTAGGCTACGGTATATCTAAATACTCTATAATGTAACAAAGAATAGGCGTGTACATCATGAAAGGAAACAACGTGAATTTAACAAATGTATAACTCTACTCAAAATCAATGCTTGTCTGTTGGGGTCTTATAAGTTAACAATGCTCAATTATAATAGTTATCATAATATTAATGAAATAACATAATTGCACACAGGTGAAAATAGTGATGTAGGTGTTAAAAATATTATCCAACTTAGCCTAAGTTTTAGGTTATACAAGCCAAGTCAATAAACCGAAGGGTAAAAATACCGCGCGAGTTGGCCGCGCGGTTAGGAGCGCGCAGCTGTGAGCTCGCATCCGGGAGATAGTGGGTTTTGAACCCCACTGCCGGCAGCCCTGAAGATGGTTTTCCGTGGTTTCCAATTTTCACACCAGGCAAATGCTGAGGCTGTACCTAAGGCCACGGCCGCTTTGTTCCCATTCTTAGGCCTTTCCTGTCCCATCGTCGCCATAAGACCTATATGTGACGGTGTGACGTAAAGCAAAAAAAAAAAAAAAGTAAAAGTCACAGCACCCAAAGACATTCCTGTATTGAGCGACTAAAATGTCACCAGGACACTTTTCTTTCCTGATATGCTCAGCTTGTTAAAAGCCAAATGTAATTAATGTTATTGGCTTCACGCCCCGCTAACTACTTCTACGATTTTCGGAGACGCCGATGTGCAGGAATTTAGTCCTGCAGGAGTTATTTTACGTGCCAGTAAATCTACCGACACGAGGCTGACGTATTTGAGCACCTTCAACTACCACCGGACTGAACCAGGATCGAACCTGCCAAGTTGGGGTCAGAAGGCTAGCACCTCAACAGTCTGAACCACTCAGCCCGACTTGTGAAAACTAGATGAAGTCATATTTATCTTTATAATGTTTAACTTTTTCCCTCCACAAAGATATTTCATTCTCTTTCATGGGCCCCGGAAGTGGGTAGGCCAGTTGTCCCAACCATAAATATATATTTTTTGGGCAATGATAGATTATAGCCCTATAGTACTATGATCTTTCTTTCTTTCCTTCTTTCTTTCTTTCTTTCTTAATCAGTTTATCCTTCAGGGTTGGTTTTCTCTCGGACTCAGCGAGGGATTTCACCTCTACCACTTCAAGGGCAGTGTCCTGGAACGTGAGACTTTGAGTATGGTGATGCAACTGGTGAGGAGGGCCATTACCTCGCCCAGGCGGCCTCACCTGTTATGCTCAACAGGGGCCTTGTTGGAGGATGGGAAGATCGGAAGGGATAGACAAGGAAGAGGGAAGGAAACGGCCGTGGCCTTAGGTGCCTGGAGAAGTAGGAAAATACGAAAAACCACTTCGAGGATGGCTGAGGTGGGATTCGAAACCCTTCTACTCAGTTGACCTCCCGAGGCTGAGTAGACCCCGTTCCAGCCCTCGTACTATTTGTTTTCAACTTTCATGGCAGAGCCGGGAATCGAAACCGGGCCTCCGGGAGTGGCACACATTAACCACTACACCACAGAAGCGGACTAGTACTATAATGCAACCTATATGTTTATGTTAGTGCTGAAATCCGATTTCTTACTTTACTAATGCTGAAAGCCCGAAAATGTAATGTTATTCTTTAATAGGGGAATCAGTCTAGAAGGAAATGTTGAAAGTGATGTGATATCTATCCAGGTTCGTTGTTATCCTCATACTATGGGTTACAGTACATTGCACGTATATAAAAGACGCCACTTACAAACTTGCTTGTTATCCGGGAATTTCTGCGGCCACAAAAGTCACTATTTTTCAAGAATGATGACATTTACACATGATAGATTGTCTGATTGTGCTGTTTTGAACCTTTCTTCTGTCATTTTGAAGTTATTCGCGATCATGAATAATAAACAATCGGCTTTTAGCAACGGCTGATGCACAACGGCTGGTAGAGCTCCATGCGGTACTGGATCGTGACGTCACAGCGCGCCGCTTACGTCAGAGGCCGTTTCACTCGCCTTGCGGAAAGGCACTATTAAATATTGTTTTAATGGTAGAAAACAAGGCAACATACCACAATGTAATACGTTTACGTACTATTTCATTGGTGTACTTTTCAAAAAAAATATTTTTGAAAATGATGCATGTTCCCAATTGCAATAGCCAATTTCTGCTCAGGTTGAATGCAATTCCTCATCTTTGTGTTCTGACGCCGAAGATTATATTTTAACCGCTCATGTAAATCATCATGGACATACGAAAATAGTTAAAGAACTTTTTTCCCATATTTTCTTAGATCTTCAAATGGCTTATAAAACAGACCTGATTCCTCCCCCTTTTCATTTATTGGATGAACCCAACGAATTATATTCCTTTTGATTTTTCGGTAACGTCTATACAAAAGCCACATGGTAATAATGTGACTATGATCCATACTGTACGAGAGCTGGCGTATGACTGAACGTCCGGTTTCAACCGGCAAGTGTGAAAATGAAACGTAGATCGGCCGGCACTCTGCCGGCCTGTCAAAACCGGTGTGTCTGAAAACGCCCTTACAGGAGATGAAATGGAAGACAATCGAGGTGGCAGATCTACAGCACTACATTTTGTGCAATAGTGGGGAGGAGGAAAATATAATAGGAACAGGGTTTATGATCAAGAAATCGGTCAGTCATAATATGATTGAATATGAAGCAATACGCCCCAGACTATGCCGGTTAAGATTGAAAGAGAGATTTGCCAACATATCAGTAATTAATGTCCATGCCCCAACAGAGGATGCCGAAGAGGAAGAGAAAGAACAGTTCTATGAAAAATGGAGCAAGTGTATGGCAAGTTGCCCAAATATGATATTAAAGTTGTCCTATGAGATTACAATGCCAAAGTAGGCAAAACACCCAGTGGCAAGATATCACAGTAAACACCAAGAATCCATTGAGAACGGATGGAAACTGATTTTACCTTTAGCAAGGAGCTGGCGATTTAAGAGCACATGTTTTCCCCATAAGGAGATCCATAAAGCGACATGGATATCACCGGATGGCCTGACAAAAAACCAGATAGACCATGTGCTGATAGATGCGCGACATGCCTCCAATATAATGTATGTGAGAAACGTGCGTGGTGCAAGACAGTGATTCAGATCACATACTGGTGAGGATCAAGTTCCAAGAAAGACTAGCAATTAAACCCAGGGACGGAGCTGAGCAGTGCAAGGTCTGTAATGTGGAACTGTTAAGGGATGAGGAGGAGGAGGAGGAGGAAGAGTATAGGGACCTGCTGCAAAGAAAACTAACGATGGGCAGAAACGGGGACGTGCACATCAATACAATGTGGGAAGAAACCAAGCTAGCAATAAATACAACAACGTAGGAAGTACTTGGAGAGAGAAGGAAACAGAATAGAAGCGAGTGGTGTGACGAAGAAGTTGGAAGGCTCTGGAAGAGAGAAATCTGGCCCGACAAAGAATGCTACAGAGGCCCACTCGAAATAATATGGCAGTTTTTAAAGAAAAACGGAGAATAGCAAAGACATTGATGAGGAACAAGTAAAGAATAGAAGAAAGGGAGAGAGTGGAAGGAATGCAGAAGAATTTTGAAAACAAAACAAGGTAGAAAATTCTTCCGTGGGGTTGGGCAAATAAAAAAGGGATATCAACCTAGAGTGAATATGATTAAGGATGAGACTGATAGACTGATTGTTGGGAAAGAACGAATTCTGAAAAAATGGGCAAAACATTTCGAAACATTACTTTCTGTCAGAACAATAAATGAAGAAAGAGAAGTATCAGGTAGTATGCAAACTTCAGAGAGAGATGAGGAGGGGGTACGTGGAGATGAAGCTGAGGGGGAAGAGAGGAATGATGAGAATAGAGATGAGAATGAAGACGAAATGGGATCACCATCGATTGAAGAAATTAGAGAAACTATAAAACAATTGAAGAACAGTAAAGTCCCAGGGAATGATGTCATGACGGCAGAAAAGGTAAAACATGGAGAGGTAGTCTTGGTGAGGAGAATACATGAGGTAATTAAAAGGGTATGGGAAACAGGTAAAATGCCGGAGGACTGGACACTAGCAAATATATGTCCTATTCATAAGAACGGGTCACTCATGCAATGCAAGAATTATCGAGGTATATTCTTACTGAGTATAGTGTACCAAATCCTCTCTACAGCCCTAACAAAGATAGTAGTAGAGCAGAAGGAATTACAGGGGAGTACCAAGCTGGTTTCAGATCTGGAAAATTGACGACGGGCCATAGTTTCACCATGAGAAGAAGGCCTACGGCAAGGAGATCCCTTATTACCAGTGTTATTTAATCTAGCGCTGGAGAAAGCTGTAAGATCAATAACAACTAATCCGGGTGGTAATATTTACAATAGACTGATCGAAGTTTTGGCTTATGCAGATGATATCTGCTTAGAAGTAACGAGGCACAACTGCCTTGAGGGAGCTGAAAGATGCGGCTGGGACGTTGGGTTTGGAGATAATTGAGGCTAAATCTAAATATATGGTAACGGAGAGAAGTGGAATGAACACCGAAAAACTTCAAGTGGATGATTACACCTTTGAAGCAGTAGATAGCTTCACATATCTTGGCTCAGTAATAACATCAGAAAATAAAGTTGAGACAGATACTGTAAATCGTATTAAGGCTGCCAACAGATCCTACAGGGCTCTGTACCCTCTTCTGAGAAGTAAAAATTGAAGCAGAAAATTTAAACTGACTCTCCACAAAACAATAGTCTAATTAAACCAGTACTTATGTATGGGAGTGAGGCACGGGTATTGATTGAGGCCACAGAGAGGAGATTATATGTGTTGGAAAGGAAAGTACTGAGGAAGATATTTGGACTGGTGAAGGAGGGAGATTTATGAAGAATCAGAATAAATGAAGATATTAGGTTATTGTATAAGGAGGCGGACTTGGTAACCTCAGTCAAAATGAGACGAATTGTATGGTTGGGGCATGTGCAACGGATGGAGTTGGGAAGACTTCCAAGCAAGGCACTGATAGGTCACCCTGGGGGTAGGGGAAGGAGAGGTCGGCCCCGGATGAGATGGCTGGATGATGTGGAGACTGATCTGAGGACCGTTGGAGTCAGGAGGTGGCGTAAGCGTGCTGAAGACCGAGACGACTGGAGAGCTGTGGTTAAGGAGGCCAAGGTCCTTAGAGGACCGTAGAGCCATGTAGTACGTAAGTACGTCATCAGTACACCGTATCCCGCAGGGTCTTGATACTTTTGGGGTTGATGATTCCTTTTCACTTTGACTTGTAAGCCCTTTTGCTGGAAATTATGTTTCACTGTCAGAACTATCGGAAGGTCATACCCAAGTTGAGTGTGACCTGATGGCATTTCCAGGAAGGAGGACGAGTAGTTTCAAAGGGTAGAACACTCAAGAATAATGTAGAATACTTACAAGTAAGCTTAAAAAAGTATTTTACAGATTTCATCTGTTCAGTTTAAAACTGCTGCATATAATATTGCAGGCTGCACTAAACAAAATTGTTCTGAAAATCACTTAAAATGCAGGCCAACGAAAAAAATGTTATAAATTGGAGTTTACAACATAAACTGATTCTCCGTCAATGATTTCTTTAAATATTGTTAACACGCGAGATATCGCACCCGCGGCAATTTGCCGCACTTTTAAATATTTGTTAATAATTTCGTTGCTATCCGCTGTAGGGCTTAGGGCTCTCGTTTCATCCCTCCCCTGCCTCTCTCTCGCCTGACGTTGATCATCGTCAGTGAATTGCCTGCTGCGTTCCGAAGTATTTTAAGCTTTCTTTCACTCTCGCATCTACCGCGGCATATTGCCTTCTTGCAACCCCTCGCGTAGTGCATTCTTACATGACTGCATCTCCAAGAAAGTTTCTTAAGTAAAGTTCATGAGGTTTATGGTGGCTTTCAGTGAAGTGTGGTGCTGTAGTTTTATCTTGAATTGTGACCAAATCATTCATTGAAATGTACAAGTGGAAACGTTGCGGCAATTTGCTCACGCGCGACCTCTCGCACTCTTTAAAAACTCTCGTAACTTTACCAGGTTTTGCGACAAAATTCATTATTTTTTTTACATTGAGAAAATATTGTTACTGGGTAATTATGTTAGTACTAGTCGAAAGGCAGTTACACAGGGTACATATTAATATCTTTATCAGAGCATTCACCGCCAAAGGAAAATAGCAGCTCATTAAAATATGAAGCGTGAGCAATTTGCCTTCGCGCGACGTCTCGCGTTCTAAAACGGGTGCGACCTCTCGCGTGTTAAAATGCTGCGTTGTTCTGGCATGGTGTGGAGACATAAAATTTTTTATTAGACTGAATGATATAAATTATATTCGGTTCATTTTAATCAACGCAACAGATTAAAAATATACAAATAAGCAATTACGGATCTTCATTCCGAATCGGAGCACGTGTTCGCAGTAGCAGCAGCAACAACAACAAAATTACACAGTTATCAAAAACATTAGAATAGCTCAATCTAATGTACTGTATTTGGTACATAAACCTCATTCAACGTTAAAAGTAATGCCTGTAGGATTTTTTCTAATCGAAGCTACGTGTTTACAAAAAAAAAAAAAATATATATCAATAACTAACCTTTACTGGCTGTGGAAACGTTTGCTCACGGTGGACAATTGAGGTATGGTTTTCTTTCGGATTTCTTCCGCACTTGAATGATTTGCCAACATTTCGCCCAATTGACATCTGCTTTTCGGCATTCTGGAAAATCTATACATTTGAGGACCACCAATGAATCAGTCTCACATACACGACCTTTAACACGCCAGGCGAAGCTAAGAGCAGTTTGCATCGATGTATGATGTGATAACTGATAACATTACTAATTTTTATTCGCAGGTTGGAAATTCATTCTTTTTCAAGAATGCTTAGATATAAGCCCGGTTGACTTTGCGACATTCAAGGCCGTGCCCAGGAATATTTTTTCGGGAGGGGAAGGAGGGGTTAGTAATTTTATGTCGGGGGGGGGGGGCTGTATTGTTCCAAACACACAAGCTATAGGAGCAATCAAATACCCTGTAGAATGCACCTCCACGGTAACCTCCGCCTGTCGTATGAAGTGACTAAAACGGGGACTTATGGGGCCCAATTTGAGAGCGCGGATTGGCAACCACGGTTCCCGTAGCTAAGTCTGGCATTGCTTCCACCTACTTACTTATTAACTTGCTTGCTTGCTTGCTTGCTTGCTTGCTTGTTTACTTACTTTTTTTTTGGCTTTACGTCGCACCGACACAGATGGCGACGATGGGATAGGAAATGGCTAGGAGTGGGAAGGAAGCGGCCGTGGCCTTAATTAAGGTACAGCCCCAGCATTTGCCTGGTGTGAAAATGGGAAACCACGGAAAAACATTTTCAGGGCTGCCGACAGTGAGATTCGAACCTACTATCTCCCGAATACTGGATACTGGCCCCACTTAAGCGACTGCAGCAATCGAGCTCGGTTACTTAATTACTTGTGTCAGGCTCTTTATTTTCATCTTTTCTATCCGACTACCCTTGGTCAGCACTTGTCATAGTGTCCACATTTTGGAAAGTCGGGGGAAAACATTTCGGTCAGAGAAAGTCAGGGAAATCTTCCCCGTTGATGGATTTGAAGGGATATTTTTAGGCTCTTGTCTGTTGTAACCCAGGCTACTGTAGCATATCTTTTTCAGGTATTTTTTTCACAAGAAGTGCGTAACAATTCTACTATTTTTGTTGTGCCCTAGTGTAATTTCTTTCAACCATTTTTATTTTGTTCTTTTTATTTCAGTTCTAGGATGCTTTCTTGAAACTCATGACAAAGGCTAACAAGCAGTGTACCATTTAATAAACTTTGGCTAGGCAGTAAAGTGTTTCCCGAACTGAGCGGTTGGTTGGCCATATTGGTAAATGATGAGACTCAGCATATTGTAAAGTGTGTTGTAAATCATTCAAACTTAGTAAAATGGGCAAACAAGCAGTCACTTATCATGCCTAAGGACCTACTCATATTATAAAATACACGAGAACTAAGTCTTCCCAGCCAACTATGTCTTTATTTGCAAAGAATACCTCTACTCCATCTCCACTTGATACACAGCCATTAGTTAGCACTACATCCAAACTACAAAGGAATTAGCAGTGCCAGGAACAAGTAAAAGGAGTTTAAAGACTTGCAGTGTGAATAAAGATAATGTTAAATCGGCTGAAGCCATACGGGCTCTACAGTTTGTCACTGGAAAGGTGTTTCTCAGCTCTTGTGATGAAACTTCCGCAGCATTCAAAACAATGTTCCCAGACAGTAAAATAGCTCAAAACGTTACTATGGGTAAGACTAAGTTTTCCTATATTATACATAATTGAATAGCCCCATATTTTAAAGAAAGTTTTCAAAATGACTTAAAACAGTACTCTGACTACGTTGTTTGTTTTGATGAATCATTATACAAATTTGTCCAAAGAGGACAAATGGACGTGTAAGATTTTGGGATGTGGATCTTCAAAAGTTGCAACAAGATATTGGAATAGTGTATTTTTAGGCAGGGCAACTGCGGGTCACTTATTAGATGGGTTTATACATGGACTGTCCTTACCTTTAGGCAATATTTTGCAAATCTCAATGGATGGGCCGAATGTTAACCTCAGTTTTATTTAAAAACTTGAAAATTATTTGTAAGTTGTACACCCTGAGGCCAAACCTATTTTTGATATAGGCATATGCAGTTTGCATACAGTGAATTGAGCCTTGAAAACTGGGATCTCCAAAATTGACTAGGGCCTTTTAAATGTTTTCAGATCTCTGAAAGATAGCCCTGCTCGACGTGCTAAATATATAGGCATAACAAGCACCGCATTTCCGTACACGTTCACTACAATAAGACGGTTGGAAAATGGATGCTTTGTTGATCAAGCTCTTAAAATATACGGTCACATTGACAAATCTGTGAAAGAGTACACTAAAAAAAACTGCAACAACAACCTGCAGTACCTTAGAGAAGCCGTGTTTTTCGAAGTATTTTGCCATATGTTGAACCTTTCCTCAGTAGATTTCAAAGTCAGAAACCTATGGTGCCTGTGACAGATTTGTCTTCAAAATTTGAAAACTGTTTTGAATATAGACGTAGACTAATTGGAATTCATTATTTTCGCCTACATTAGAAAGGCAGATGAAATACTTTTGATCTCAAGAGAGCTTTAAATCCACATGAAATAGTATTAGATTGCTGTGGTAAAATAATGTTATTTTCATGTTTGAATTACTCTTTTAATTAGTTGTACTTTATTCCTTGGAAAAGATAAGATAAGGTATATGTTAGGCCTACATGTTACCTTTAAACAATTTGTTTATATATATAAAGTGCCCATCAGTGTTATTGTTTTTGCATAAATAATTGAAAAAAAGGAAGTGGAGGGAGAATTAGGCCAGCTATGGGAATGGTGGAGGCTAGAATTTCCTTTTTTTGTAAAACAGGCTGTTCGGCAAATTAACTTGCCGCTCAGTTTTCGTCAGTCAGCGAAATGTTTCTTAGTAGGTTAGGGAAAGTCCGGGAAACTTGAAAGACCACATCTGTGGACACTATGGCTTGTTTTCTTTTGATCCTGACGTTGCTAGGTTTGCACAGCGTAGGAAGTCTTGAATGTTGACCCCTTACCGGATCTTCCCTTTCTTTTCCCGATGCCTTCATTCTTCGAAGGCCGGGCATCTTCCTCATTCCTTCTGATTAGAGTTAATGGAGACTGGTTGTAAAATAATAATAATAATAATAATAATAATAGACCTATCTGTGTTAGTGCGACGTAAAGCCACTAGCAATAAAAATAATAATAATTATAATGGCATATGGCTTGCGGATAGGCATGATGTGGTCTTTCGAGGTGACGCCCTACAGGAAACCTGCCTGTCTGTGAGGGCGGATCCTTACCTAATATGGATTCTAATGAGAATAACATTATTACACTCATGTTCATAAAAAACAGAACACCTTGAAAGACTATACATAGGAATTTCATATTCACAGGACATGTTCATTAGTATGTTCTGCAGAAACGATTAGCATTTCATTCACCTAGCTTCAGCATGTGTCCTCTTGCCTAGTAGGCACTGAGTCCTCCATGGCACTATAACGTGTTCCATGGGCATCGTCGCGTATAAGGCGCGAAAGGCGTCCTGGGGTATAGCCATCCATGCTGCATTCACCTGGTTGCACAATTCATCTTTGGTGGGTGAATTGGGTCACTGCGCCGCACCCGTCGCTTCACCATATCCCACACATTTCCGATTGGCGACAAGTCCGGTGATCGGGCGACCAGGGCAACAGTTTGACATGCTGTGACAACAGAGGCACGTGTTCGTGCAGCAACATGTGGTCGCGCATTGTCCTGCTGAAATATTGTGTCTGGGGTGTCGTGCAGAAAGGGTATGGCTACGGGTCATAGGATGTCATTCACATAGGTCAAACTGGTCACAGTGCCCTGGACACGCACCAAATGTGATTTGTGGTCGTACCCAGTAGCACCCCACACAATAATGCCTTGAGTTGGCGCTGTATGTCTTGTTGCGAATGCAGTTAATGTGATGCCTCTCCCCCTGTCTGCGGCGAACCAAAATGTGGCTATCATTTTCAAACAAACAGAACCTGGATTCATCCGAAAACACTATCTGCTGCCATTCCTATCCCCAGTGACGTCGTTCCATGCACCCCTGCATTCTATAATGTTTATGCACATTAGTCAAAGGTAGACGGAGAAGTGGACGACGCGACGGCAACCCAGACCGTAATAAACGGCGACGGACTGTCAGTGTACGATGTGTTACACTGTTCTACTGTTGCGCCAGAGCCGAGGACGACGAAGACCTTTCATGCAATGCCATTCGGATGAGGTATCGATCTTCTCGGAGGGTGGTCTAGGTGGTGTGACCAGACCCATCTCGACGTGTTTTACGGCCTTCTATGTACCATTCTGTACATACTCTTGCACTGCCGATACACTTCGTCGCTCGTAAGCAGCTATTTTCCGGATGGATGCATCACGTTCTCTCATGCCAATAATGCGCACTCTTTCAAACTGACTCATTTGACGGTACGCTTCTCGCATACGCCTGCGATGTATTCTGCACGTCTGTTCAAGTCACACTGATAGCTCGGTTTATAGCGAAAACGAGAGCCGCAGGCACATTTTACCAGTCGTTGGTGGTGCGCTGAGATATCGATGTGGACTTTGAATCTGAGGGCCGACATGGTTCAGATGCTATTCATTTCTTCAGAACATCCTAATGCACATGTCCTGTGAATATGAACTTCCTATCTCTAGTCTTTCAAGGTTTGCTGATTTTTATGGACATGAGTGTATTATTATTATTATTATTATTATTATTATTATTATTATTGAATTCTAATAACACAAATACCCAAACCCGAACCAGAAGAATTAACCAATGAAGGTTAAAAAATTCTCGACCTGGCAAAGAATCGAACCCGGCACTCTTTGGATCAAAGGTGAGCATTCTTACCATGTAGCCCTGAAGCTGGACACAACTCTTCTCCTCGTCCCGAGGTGGTAGAGATCTTTTCAGACACAGCCCCAATGGAGATGAGCTACCTGTGCCATTTTAACCTCATACCAGCCCTCCTAGCATTTCTGTATGCTTATTAAATATATGACACCCGTGTGCCATGTTTAATAGTTCTTTTTATTTATATATTATATGTGAATTTCACTAATTTAAAATTTTCCCTTGCAGAATTGTTTTTAAAACACTGCATAAAATATCCTTCGTCTATAATTTTCATATCATCTTGAATTTGCAAAGTTACATAAATAGCCAAAATATATTTCGTTTAATACTATTAAAGTTTTTAATTTTTGTGTTTGGGTATTGTTGGTGAAATAGAGTGCCAATTCACATATTTTAAGTCATTTACATGATAATTTTCATTTCGTTCCTCCAAGTCTGTCACTAATCATTTTTTCAAAAATTGTTTAGGCGATGACATATTTTGCATAAGTACCAAATGTTGTCTTTTGGTATAATGTTGTAAGCAATAATTTTTTCATTCTAATTTTCAAATTTCAGTAGGTAAATACAGTATATTCAATACTGGGTTCACTCAGCCTCGGGAGGTCAACTGAGTAGAGTGGGCTCGGGGCTAGTTTTCCACCTCAGCCATCCTTGAAGTGGTTTTCCGTGGTTTCCCCACTTCTTTTCCAGGAAAATGCTGGGATACCTAACTTTAGGCCACGGCCACTTCCTTATCCACCCCTTCCAATCTTCCCATCGCCCACAACGGCCCTGTTGAGCACAACAAGCGAGGCAACCCGGGCGAGGTTCTGGTCCTCCTCCCCAGTTGTATCTCCGACTAAATGTCTCAAGTTTCAGGACACTGCCGTTGAGGGGCTAGAGGTGGCATCCCACACTGAGTCCGAGGGAGAAACCAACTCTGGACGGTAAACTGAGCAAGATAGAAATATATACACTAATACGCATTTTCCAAATGGGAAATAGTATATTTTCTGTTCGTAAGGAAGAAATTTCGGTAAGAATCGGGTCCATAAATAATGTAGCCTATTAAATGATGAAATAGTTTAGCAACTACTACAAACGTTTAAAAATAATTAATTTTTATTTATAATAATGACTGCGACGACAATTACAGGTGAAATCTAGTAGGACATTGGGAAATTTAAGACTAAAAACAATATTTTGTTTTAAAAAAAACTAATTTATTTGAATTCTTTGCTATAAATGACCGAAAATTGTCTTCATCGTCAGGATCTTAATTCTATCTGAAAGTCGGCTACCAGGATTCATTTCAAAGATGGGCCGAAGATATTAACCACATTTGGTTAATCCTTCTGGCTCGGAAACAGAGCGTCTGTGGTGATCCTAATACACCTTCCCCTACACACAACATATCAATCTACTAATCACCACAGAAATATGTAACAGTAAATAAATCGCACCTGGTAGGTTTGGCTTCAGGAGGGGCATCTGGCATCCGTAAAACAGGACTTAATCCACATTAGTGCCGATCCCACATAACTGGAAAGTTCAGGAAAGTAGATCGATGAACTATCGGTACCTATATCTGAAACATAATATACATGAACTGATAGCAATATCAAAAAGTGAAGACTATTGTACGTTTCTTGGATATAAGCATTCAAATAGGTAGGTATTTAAACACTATCAATATTTAAACAATATACTTTTATGTTCTCCTGTTTCTGTATTTATACGAAGCTAATAAAAGGCCCAAGCAAAACATTTAGAGTAAAATGACTTGGACTAGAGTGTAGATAATGTAATGTTTATTAAAATCGTTAAAAACAACCAAAGCACGCCAAAGTTGAATTTTTTTGTATTTTTTCGGTAAATTTGTAAACTATATTCAGAGAGAAACCTTCAAAGACGGCGGAGTTTTATATCTTAAATTCGTTTTATTTTCCAAATTCTTGTTTGCGTAATAGTTTTAATTCAATGGGTTGAATTTTGGAAATTCCTTATGTGCTGCTTAAATTTGTCAAATCATTTCTTATTTCGGGATGGGGTTTGAACTCCCTAACCCCCACTCCCCCTTGGGACATTCATTTTCGAGGAACCAACTTCACGTACCGTAAGTATGGAGAGAAAAAAAAACAGTGTGATTTAGATCCCTTTCTGCGAAACAGTTACCAGTCAGTGATTGGTGAAGTGACCATGGGGTAAAGGAGAATATTGAAAACCTTTGCGGTAGTTCAAGAAAAATGTAATTCATCTGGTTTTATTATTAGTAGTAGTAGTATGATTTCTCAAGAGTCCTTATTATACTTCAAAGTTTTTAACATTGGATAACTTGTTCAGGTAGTGATTGTTTTGTTTTGTTTTGTTTTGTTTTGTTTTGTTTTGTTTTGTTTTGTTTGCATTATACGTTGCCTAAAATGCCTGTTATATCGCACACTTACAAATTAACTTCAGGCCATCAGATGTACTGACCTTTTTAGATATTTTGACAAACAGACGTGTCTATAATTAGGCATTTTTGCAGGAGATGCACTGACACCTGTCTTTGAGTCTTGCCCGGTTTACAAAATCTGGAGCCGGGCTGAGTGGCTCAGACGATTGAGGCGCTGGCCTTCTGACACCAACTTGCAGGTTCGATCCTGGTTCAGTCCGGTGGTATTTGAAGGTGCTCAAGTACGTCAGCCTCGTGTCGGTAGATTTACTGGCACGTGAAAGAACTCCTGAGGGACAAAATTCCGACGCCTCGGGGCCTCCGAAAACCGAAGTAGTTAGTGGGACGTAAAGCAAATATTATTATTATTAGTATTATTATTACTACAAAATCTGGACGGCCCTTTTGATTAATTCTCAAGGTTTACGTATCAGTTGACCTGTCACTTTGTGTGTGTGTGTGGGGGGGGGGGGGGCTAGTATACCGAATATTTGTTTAAACAGAATCCCTTGTCTAGGAGGTTATTGTCAAGTCAATGCGATGTTACCTACGCATGTACCGCACAGCCAGCTGCGTTCTTTTTTCTTTTTTTTTACTGTTGCTTTACGTGCACCGACACAGATAGGTCTTATAGCGACGATGGGGTAGGAAAGGGCTAAGAGTTGGCAGGAAGCGGCCGCGGCCTTAAGTAAGGTACAGCCGTGGTTTGGAAATGGGAAACCATCGAAAACAGTCTTAAGGGCTGCAGACAGTGGGATTCAAACCCACTATCTCCCCAATGCAAGCTCGCAGCTTTCATGCCCCTAACCGCACGGTCAACTCGTTCAACTTGCTCGGTCCAGCTGTGTTCCTATCACAGAATAGTTTCCAGGTAGCATCGAGCCAACGCGTAACTACGACTAGTAGATCATTTCTTAAGTAATGTTTTGATTAAAGTTAAGTTCAGTAATAAGAAAGATGTATTGCTCGTATGAACATACTCGGAATGTTTCCACAGCACTACACCAGCATCTCTTCAATGTTAGTTGAGTTACATTTTTGAAAACACATGTGATTCCTGGCAGCGCAAACTGTATTGCTCCTTTCACATTAGTGTTATCGTCCCTTTTGATTTATAAGCAATCCCTGTGTATCATTGCGAGTATTTTGCTGCTGACTATGTCTTTGGAATGTAAACGTTCTTTCGCTGCTATTTCGTTATGCGTTTATCTCTGTCACCGTTTATGGTGTGGACGTATATGTTTCTGATGTGTATATGTGCATGTACGAGAGTGGATCGAAAAGTAACGCACAACACTTTTTACGAAATATTTAATAATTAAAAAAACGTGTACAAAAACTTCCTATTTTTACTTGTTTTTGAACTCGAGGAGAAATTTCTCCCATGGTGACACGAAATTGAATATGCCTCGTTCATGGTACTCCGTTTCCGGGGAGTATACTACCTACGATTTAATTTCTTCATCCGAACCATAGCCAGTAGGAGACGGAGCGTGTGTGATCTCCCCCTTAGTTCATCGGTCCCTCCACTAGGTTGCTATTCTTTCGTTAATTGAGCTTCAGTTTACAAGCCATCATACGCATAAAAATATATTGCATGCACAATATCATGCTTTGGCTTACCATTCCAGAAGTCAGTTTTCAGATAGTTTAGAAAGCTTTCGGGTGGACTCCGTCCTCTTAGAAGATTTCAGTTCATTTCTACTTCACAAAATATAATAAAACCGGCAGTTCATATCATGTTAAACAAGATTAGGGATAGTGGTCATTGCATAATCATCACAACTCCCTAATTCCTTGGAATTTGTTCTGTGTTTATTGCTGCAGTCCCTAAAAAATGTGATGTTTTCCGTGAAGCAGGCTGATACATGTATGGCATTGTGTGGCCTTGGATGCGTTGCGTACTATGTATCCTCCTAGTTAATAAATCAGACCCTTCTCCGAAATCCGATAAAGTAGTTAGTGCGACATAAGGCAAATCACATTCCTCTTGTTCTTTTTCGTCCCCGACGGTATTAGGCTTCCGTGGCCAAGGGAGTCTTCCATGTCTGTTAAAACATCGCTGTGTTTAAAAATTGCGGAGATACTCTGTCAGGTTGTTATACAATTAAAAATATAACATTCAGAAATTTTGTTTTGCACATACCGGTATCAATGAAAATACGTATCTCAAAAGATCGCAAAAGTATTTTGATTAACCGGAATGAAATGAGAGAGGAGTTCCTGGCAACAAGAGAAATAACATATACGTAAGGCATGATGTAAGGACGGAAGGACGGACACGGACACACACACACACACACACACACACACACACACAGAGAGAGAGAGAGAGAGAGAGATAGCGAACTGGCCTTTGGTCCAAGGGGTCACGGGTTCAATTATCGTGTCTCTCTCTCTCTCTCTCTCTCTCTCTCTGTGTGTGTGTGTGTGTGTGTGTGTGTGTGTGTGTGTGTGTGTGTGTGTGTGTGTGTGTGTGTGTGTGTGTCCCTACATCATGCCTTACGTATATGTTATTTCTCTTGTTGCCAGGATCTCTCTCATTCCGTTTTTATCAAGAAACTTTTGCGAACTGCGGCAGGTATTTAATTAAGAAATAGTTATTGGGGTCTTCTGTTAACTATAATGTTTAGTTTCCTGGGCCAGCTTTCAGCAACGTTATTAATTGTTCAGTGTTGCTGCTCAAAATCATTCCACAGTTCAACAGGTAACTTGAAATTATCCAGTCACTGAGTTAAAAAAAATGTCTGAAAATGCCCTAACTTTATTTGCTTGTGGAGCGTCCGACGCGATTATCAAGCAGCATTCATTAACGAAGTCCTATAGTATTAACGCCAATGCTGCACACAGTGGTTACTCATTGATTTGAAAATGAAACCGTATTAAAATATTGATGAAATAAAATATCCAATCGTCGGACTATGTACTCCCAATTAGTGCTTACCTGATTACTTACACATACAATTGTGTATTGGCGCCAGCTACAAATAAATGTAATGAGAATCTTGAATATCACTAGGGTGTAAGGTAATAAGCTTATTTTGACAGCATAACATATAGGTTCTGGGAAAAGGACGTTGAAGTATGGTTTCCCCATTAAATTTGGTTATCCTTTAAAATAAAACCATAAATTGGATTTTTATACTAAACAAAATATATTCTTTAAATATTGACTTTAACGGGTGAGACCTGCTGCGATAATATCAATGATAATATAAAACTCTGAAATAATAACTGAAAGAAACTGTAGGCATTCAATTTGAAATCCTCGACCGGACATTTAAAAGTTGTACAAGAAATTTATCCCTCACTGGTTCACTTAATTGTACCTTGGAACACTTTGTGTTATTACGACGTATTCCTTTGAAATGGTATCAGCTATAGGTATCTCAAACCTAATTTGGTGATGTATCCTTTTAGTTTCACAAACGGGATATAGCATGGCTTGAAATTATATTCACACTTCACAATCAACCTTCCAAGTAATTCACTGTTAACTGTTAGTCTGCATTACGGCGACTCAGTATTAGACTGTCACCGAAGTGACACAAGATCTCGACCGAACAGATACACGAAACACACTCCGAACATATAATCCATTGGGTCACTGACGATTACGAATCCATATCACTGTTCGTAATCCGTCTCCTTCCAGTTGACTTCATGACAAGTATGTCCATTCAACTCTTCCAATCAACTGAACTGCCGCTATAGGATACAGCCCTTCATACAGGGTGAACAAAAATGCCGCACTTGGAGCTCGGCATGCAATTCCTCATCCTATTGCAAGACAAAAGTTTCCATAGCCAAATCGGATTTGGTGCTGTTGGAAAACAAGTCGAAAACGAGAAGCTGGCAACACTGTCACATCCTGCAGCGCATCGGAATGTAATAGTGAAACGTGCATCATCCCGCTCTACCGAACCCGCCGTCGCAGCTCACTGAGTAGACTGCTAGGTTATCAAACCCACATGCACCATGGAGCTACGGCTCGAATCTACGTCAGGTATTTTTTGTCTTTTGTGTGTGTGATGTAAGGTCCATAGTTCCCTAGTTCCCTTCGTGTAACTGCGTTTGTAAGCATGGCATTCTTTTGTCACATGACAATAGTCGAACACATGACAGTGTGATCCATTCAGCCGAATGCATTAGTCGACTAACCACGCAGTGCACAACCATAACTGGTCCTGTCCGGTGCATGTAGGGCGGCTTCCTGATGGAGTACACAAACGGCGAATACGTCGACATGCTTTTAGCGTTGGGTGCATCCGACAACCAAGCTTCTGTTGCTGCTCGTGAGTATGCAACACGGTACTCTCAAAGGCGCCATCCCGATAAGAATGTTTTTCGTCACCTTGAGCAACGCGTGCGGGAAACCGGTAATCTTCGTTCACAAGTAGAGGACAGAGGTCGTCCAAGGACTAGACGTACTCCACAGACAGAGGACGACGTTCTTTAAGCCATTCAGCAATCACCTCAGCGAAGTACCCGTGATATTGCAAGGCAGTTCCAGGTATCTCAAACACTGGTTGTTGACGTGTTGCACGACGAAAAACTGCATCCATATCATTACACGTTAACTCAACACCAGCAGCCAGAAGACCGCATTCAGCGAGTACAGTTCTGTAAATGGCTTTTGCAACAAGTTGAAGATAACGAACATTTTATAAAGAATGTGATATGGAGTGACGAATGTAGCTTCACTCGGGAAGGTATTTTCAACCATCACAAGAGCCATTCTTGGTCTGACCACAACCCACATGTCGCCCGTGAACGTGGCTTTCAGGCACGCTTTGGCATAAACCTGTGGCCTGGAATCGTGGGGGGAGTACTTTCAGGCCCTTACCTATTGCCAGACAAGTTGAAAGCGCCCCGCTATCGTACGTTTCTGGGCAGTACTTTGCCTGACGCTTTAGAAAACGTTCCGTTCGGCTACAGCTATGGTTTCAGCATGATGGTGCACCGCCACACTATGGAATGACTGTGCGTAACTGGTTAAATGAGGCTTTTGCAGGGCAGTGGAGGTCCAGTGTTCTCGCCTCCACGTTCCCCGGACCTTAACCCATTAGATTTCTATTTTTGGGGACACTTAAAGGAACATGTTTATAGTACTCCACCCGTGGATGTGCAAGACCTAATAGCTCGCATGCATGCTGCATCTGCAATGGTGGATGCAGGCGTGTATGTCTCCAGCGAGTGGCGAAGTGTTTGCAAATGAAAGGTGGTCGCTTTGATCATCTGCTGTGAAGTGAACGTTGCTCGTAAGTGTACGTACCGACTCCGTGAAGATAAGACTGGACGTCACACGTACACTCAAGGTAGGTAGAGTAAGAGGTAGGGATCACGCGCAGGTCTCCCCACCACGTTTGGCCGTCGGTGACGTCATCGTGAACCCTCAGCGTCTTGTCATCTGTATGAGGTAATACACAGCTGTGAGTTATTCTGTTTTAGCAACGCGCTAGAGGTAAGAGAATTTCATTGATCTTTTAACATCATCTCAGAAAAGGCATTCCACTTCACTATTACGATTAGAGTAATAATAGCAGATCAATGACAGTGTGAATCAAGCAGCGTTTCTGAAGTATTTCGATCTGAATAAAAGGTTGTAACAATGCTGTGATAGCAGTGGAATGGCCATTCCATATGTTCATGTTCTCAACTCCTCTGATAACAATAACAAGGGTGCTCTAATTGTTACAGACTCGAACATTAAAAGCTTGATGACTGCAAGAAGTATGTCCGTTGATACAAACAATTTTAGGAAACTATATACACTGTCAGCACAAACAGCAAATGTTAGGAAACTATAACTGTCCACAACACAAACAATACAGTAAACGACGTCCTCCAAGTTAACATTAGATGGGATGTATAAATTCATGAGTCTGTATATTAACATTCTTAGCACTGGTTTCATATACAACATAATAAACTGCCTTTCATAAAAAATTAACAGGTGTGTTATACACTAAGAATAATGCTGATATATTTTTAAAAACGTGTTATCAAACACGCTTATGTATAGCATCATTGGAATTTCTTTCCTTTTCTTCTTTCATTAACGGTATTGTATTAACTGAAACCCGGTATCTTGAATGTCTTACTTTTGTTTAAAGCATTCATTCGAATAAAAGAACGCCTTCTCGCGAAGCAACTTGCAAACTAATAATTTTCGGGTAATTTCTTCTTCAGGATATCCGTAAATTTTGTGATGTGGATAGAACCCTCTTTCAGTTCTTTCCCGTGGTAAAATTTGAACTCTCTCTAGACGTCTTTGAAATCTAATTTCCATCCCTTGTGGGATGACCTGTTTTCTCTCCATAATCACTTTCTGTATCGAGGTTCTTCTTGTTTTTCCCTAAAAGCTATATAGCCAGTGAAGTCTTCAAGCAGCTCATCACGATCTTCGGTTTCGCGACTGTCCTCGAGCTGTTCCACTAGCTCTTCAGGGACTTCAACGAACCCTTGCTCATCCTCTGGTAAAGAATAGGATGTTGTAGGCTCAACGCTGGCTTTAGACTGGCACACGATATCTGATTTTTGATCGACTTCATCAGTAGCATATAACATATTTGGACGTAATGTTTCATAATCGTCCGGAGAACAGTTGGCATATCTTATCGCCTCGGAAGCATTGAGGCTGAGAAGCAATGATTTCACCCTTCGCGTCACAGCTGTCGGAAGAGGAATGCCATAAAATCTTCCGAGCCCTCGAAGCTGAGAAAGATAGCTTTCAATAATGCCTTGATTACTTCTTACTGCCACAATTTATTTAGATCAGTGGCTTTAGGGAATACATGAAGGTGTATGTTTTGTTCCTTCGCGTGCCTGCTATGATTTGTGCAGCCTACAATGGCAGAACAAACCATACAGAAACGTGTACACTATTACTCCTTTTTACGTTTTATCACATAAAATATACACACACGGTTTCATATGCACCACAGATATGTTACTATCATGTATTATTAGCTCCTAGATTCTGCGTGCACAGCGATTCTTATTCGAACTACATTCGGGGCAGCTTCAGCGCGAGGGTCCTGCGTGACATCACAGCTCTGCTTTGCTACTGCGCATCTCTCCCGTGAACCCTACCTTGTATTCTACGTACCTTGACGTACACTATGGAATTATTGTGCGTAGCATAATGGGCAATCCAATGTAGCCTACCTACTGTACTGTATTGTGTTTCCTTGTACCGCATTGGATAGAGACGATGTTACTGTATCCACTATTATGTTCTACGTATTGGCTTTATTTGTGTCATGGAAGAAACAAAGTGGTCGTTTACGTCTTAAGAAGTTCATGTTTAAATTAGGGTAACTGTAATGATAAGACAGAACATAGTGTATTGCCTAGTGGCGGTGTACATTGGGTACAATTTGATACATTAAGTGAAAAAATTGGCGCGAACGCGACTCGAACATCGGCGCGTTCGCACAACCGGCATTTATGGCATTACCTCGCCTCACTGAGCTAATGAGACAGCTTCAGCAGAGCGCCGAGTTCATGCGACCTGTGCTTGGCCACCCTGCACGCCGTTACAGCGTTGCCAGAGCCTCGTTTCTTAACTCGCATTTCTATTAAACGTATTGGTGGAACTAGGTTTTGCAAGATAAACTTTTGTCGTGAATTTCGACGAGGAACCGCATGCCGACCTCCTCCTGTAGCATTTTTTTGTTCAACCTGTATATCATTATTATTATTATTATTATTATTATTATTATTATTATTATTATTATTATTTTCCACCAATTGTAGGTACAATTTATGGATGGTGAATGGAGAAAGGGCATAGCCCTACATACACGAAAGTGCCCCCATCACCACTTAAAATTACAATATTCAGATATACAATTACATTCTACATAGTGTGCTTATATACAGTTACCGTATAGACATAAGTTGTCACACTCACGTCACTTCTAAAACAGTATATGTTGTAACTCCCGTCCAGCTCCGAAGTATTACATTTAGCGATTAAATAGCCTCAGGCAAAGTAGAAACTCCCAGAAATTTTCTCAGTCTAAATGCATACAATGACGGCGATGACTCGACACTTACTGTAACAGTATTGCACCATGTGTTGCAGTGTTTTAAAAGGTGGTATCACAAATAATGTATCCATATCTGATATTAGGCAGTAAGTCTCACTCTACATAATTTTGATGCTAATACGCACGCACACACACACACACATATATATATATATACAATAAATGAACTACAATGAAGCAAGCGATAATTAATTAATTCCTAGCGAACTCAGATTATAGAATTGAATCAATAATAATAGTTACAATAATAATAATAATACAAATAACGATAATAGTAATACAAATCTAATAATAATAATAATAATAATAATAATAATAGAGATGAATGCTTGTAACGGAATTTGAACCATTACAACACGTTTTACGAAACCGTTGAACCTCCACGTGTTCCCTATACTCCAGTGTCAGGCCGATATTCTGAATATTTCTCCAAACCGCTAATTAAAATGAAGCTCGCAGCCGGATCGTTGAAAATCTAGTTTTATTTTTCCGGATTTCTAGTCACCAGACCAATTACTGATGCCTGTAAAGAGGACACTACCGGAAAGAAAGCTATAAGTATAGGGTTTATTTGTATCTTATCTTTGGTTGTGCCGATGTCTGTATGTGAATGTTTTACCGTTACTTATTATTGCCATCAGGAAAGTTATTAGTTAGGATATACGATTTCATGCATTCTGATCGGCTCCAGTGCGATTCTCCTTTCTTTGCACAGTGCTAATTTTACGTTTTCATAACGATGAAACTCGGCAAGAAATTACATAATTATGTGGTTTAATCGCATGCCATTGTAGCACAACCATATAAAGTACTTCTTCGCCCGCTAGAAAGGCAGCCATCTGTACGTAATATAAATTAAAGTGGCCGCGATACTGTCTATGACGGCTAATCTCAAGAACCACCGAATGGATTTTGATGCTGTTTTCTACCGAGCTCGATAGCTGCAGTCGCTTAAGTGCGGCCAGTATCCAGTATTCGGGAGATAGTAGGTTCGAACCCCACTGTCGGCAGCCCTGAAAATGGTTTTCCGTGGTTTCCCATTTTCACACCAGGCAAATGCTGGGGCTGTACCTTAATTAAGGCCACGGCCGCTTCCTTCCCACTCCCAGCCCTTTCCTGTCCCATCGTCGCCATAAGTCCTATCTGTGTCGGTGCGACGTAAAACAACTGGCAAAGAAAAAAAAAGATGCTGTTTTCACCATTCTAAGCATTTATCGATAAAGGTATATATGTAGAAACATTCATCGTTGAGCAAAGGAAGCCGAGTAGTAACGATTTCAGTGAGGCAAATCGGAGAAGAAAAAAGGCCATTCGTGCACCGTGTTTGCTTACCCTGGCTAAACCGTTAAATATGCATTTATACTATGAGGGTAAGAATTGTTCAGTACAAATAGTTGTATTGAAAAGTTCGCGAAAACATGTATCTATATTTAACACTTTACTCACTATAAAGGCTTTTATGTTACAGTTTGCGGCAATAAAAACGTCAAATTTGATACAACTTTCTAAATTAATGTTAAGTCTGACCGAATCTATTTTATTACCTTCAGGTAACTAATGTAGATTAAATGCCATTTCAGGATGTAAGTTTCATATATACCTTCGGAGATATTGTCGTTTTCATTTTTTCGCGCATCTCCATTCTGAAATATTAAAATATAAATTACCACCTTCAGAGCGAGTGAGTTGATTGCGAGTCAGCGGGAAAGCATTTCTCCCAAGCTATCAACGGCTTCGGCCAGCAGCTAACTAACGCTGCTAACAGTCGAGTTAAGGCTTCAGGGAGGTGGATGTGTTGGAAGTTTCGCTATTAATTCGATTCCCCCGGATGTTCAGTATTTCGTCAGAGAACATTTCGATTCGGAATCTGTTTAGAGGTTGCGTGGTAATTGATGCACTTCGGCATTTCTGCATTCAGTCTGTGAACAGTGCGTTTCGCAAGCTACACAGTGGAGTTGTGATTAGGGGGCAGGTGGGGTGCGTTTGGAGGTTCGCTGTTAGAAGAGAAACGACTAATGTCGTATACAAGGAAGCCGCCGGATAAAAGGACTAAATTCATAACTGCTCCCGTGCGAAGCCGGGGCGTGTAGCCAATTTATAAATTATAATAATAAAGATACATAAATACAATTGTGAAATTTCTGCCGGAACACCTGGTGAACAGGAACTGACGCATTCTCTCGTACGCTTTTTGCATACATCCAATCCTTTTCCTTATTTCGATCTGCAACATTCGGAAAACAGGTACGTTCCCTGTAGCTTCCCTCAATGATATGATGATCCCCAGTTTGTGTTTAACACCCCAGAACAACGGAGCTTTTTCTGGTGTACACTGAACCACGAAATAACTCTTACCGTTTATGCGTGTCTCTTGCATCGATATGCATTTAGGACAGGATGGTGTACCCACCTTGTGGCCATGATCGTTAAGGCGTCAACTCTCAATGGTTTGATGAGCTGGTTTGAGCCCCGTTGGTGGAAAAATATTCACCATGAGAATGTTCGCCGGGCAGGGTTGGAGATGCGGTAGTATGCAATTTCTTAATTACTAGAATGTTTGCCAAAAGCTTGAATTCAGTTCCAAATCTCTTTGCAATGTTCATATGGAGTGAGGGTGTATGGCATTATTGATGGTGTCGAATAGCGACTTTAAGCCTTGAATATACCTCTTGGGGTTATTCGACAAGAGTAGGCACCAAGCGAGCCGAACATATCCTTGGATTCTCTCGGCACGAAACACCATACGATAAGTAAATAATAATAACCAAGGTTGGTTGTCCCATTCGCGCCTTAATCATCCCTATCACGCTACCATTAATTTTATACTGAACTAATAGCCAAGACAGGTGAATGGAAAATGCTGTTTTACAAAATATGAGCATATGCATGGAACATACAGACGAGATGGAATATCCCCTTTACACAGAGAGCAATTTGAATTACGCACTTGGAAATTTCGCTGTACGCCTCAGCCATTGTACGCCTCGACCACGGAGCCGCTCGGTTCAGCTAGGGGAATCGTGGTGGTCTCCAACCCACGCTCCCAAGTTGAGAGCCTCTGGTCCCCCTTTTAGTCGCTTCTTACAACAGGCAAGTTATGCCGTGGATGTTATTTTACCGTCACCACTCACAGGGGGAAAACCGAAGTGCCGTTCTGGCTGATCTTGATTCAGTTTTGCTGCGAGCACATATCGGAATCCAATATTATCTAAATAACTTGGACATCTGGAGGTGCTCTCTCAACTTTTACTATTGAGGGATTCAAAAGTTATTTCTCTCCTGAGTTAATTAATTTCCAGAAAGTTATCCTGCTGCCTGACTTAGCTTTTCCATGTTATCCTCTTTCCTATCTGTGCAAATTATTTTGAGCTGCTGTACAGAAGCTGTTCTGGTTGTGTCATTACATCAAGGTGTTTATTTTCCCTATATTTGCACGCTGCTGTTCCAGTACATTCCTTTGCCGTTTGCACTGCAGTATATCTATATGCTATCCTTTCTCTATCCATATCCAGGACCTGGTTACTTTCTATACCAGGGCCATCCAGTCATTGCGCTCCCTGAGCGCGCCCGCGCTCGGGGAGCACTGGGCATTCAGACTAGCGCTCCTTCCCCTACCACCACTATACTGTGGCAGCGAGCAGACCTGAGACAGACGGACGAAGTTCGGACCGCGCTGACTCGATACTTACGTACAGTCGTGCGGTCGACGGCTTTTGTGAGTTTGTTTGCATCATATTTATAGGGCTGTTTTGCCATAACAAATATACCGCATATACAAATCGAAAGGTACATCGATGTATGGAATGTGCAGGAAACGAAATCAAGTGTTAGTAAAAAATGAAAATGAAAATTCAGAGCCTGTTTCCAGTCATTCGACCGGGTTAGGAATGGAATGAATGACGCCCCCATCTAGCGGCGAGGTAGGAATTGTGCCGGCTGCTGGAGCCTGTCGCACTCCTCTGGGACAATGATTAATGAATGACATGAAATGAATTGATATGGGAGAGTGTTGCTGAGATGAAATATGACAGGGAAAACCGGATTACCCGGGCAGAAAAACCTGTCCCGCCTCCACTTTGTCCGGCACAAATCTCACATGGAGTGACCGGGAGTTGAACTACGGAGCCCAGCGGTGAGAGGCCGGCGCGCTACCGCCTGAGCCATGGAGGCTCTACTGTTAAGTAAAGAATAATGTGATTTATTCAAAACTGAAATTTGAACACATTTGAGAGGAAAGTTCAACAAAATTTTACCAATATGAACAGATATTACAGACCTCGAGTGAATTTTGCTCAGTCGTTTTTACGAGCTTCTAGTTTTGGAGCAAACAATCTTCTCCAAATTGGGTACAATATTTCTGGACAAAGATATTCTTAAATAATTGCGCAAGTTTCTATCGCTCATCGTTGCACGATGTTTACTTTTGGTACCGGTAAGCTTAAGAACCTAAAAGAAACGCTCACAAATGTAGGTTGAGCCGAACATTGACAGAATTCTACATTCATGTTTATACAAAAGGGGCTATTCTTATTGCGGAAAGCCGATGTAAAATTCTTCTAAACTTCGTGACATTAGAAAACAATCTTTAAGACGAACATTGCACTGCAATCCAATCAACTCTAATTGAAATAGCTTTGGAGCACTGTCTGCACTAACAAGGAAACATCGGCAATGGGTAAATCGCCGATCGCGATGAAACTTGGAAAACACATTGAGGTACATGTAAAAATGATGTCGGCATCAATTTTGGGTGCCAACATTCATTAGGGCGTTAACTACGGGGCCTAAAAGTTGCGACTTTTCAAATTCCGCGCGATCAGCGGTGAATACCTGCTGGCCAATGCTAAGCTGGCACACTATGTATCTGGAGACACGCCTCTGCAGCTCCTCTCCTCCCCTCCCCGCTCCAATTAGTTCGTCACCGCACGTTCCCCTTCTCTCCGCGCTTGCCGGCCGATTAGCTGTCGAAGAGAACCGGTGCTACACTTTGCGTACTCTATCAGCCTACCTCATATATCTCCTTTGTAATTTCCACGTTGTATTAGTCAGTTTTCGTTTTTTGAAATGTTTGTGAAAACGTTTGCACCGGGCGAGTTGGCCTTACGGTTAGAGGCGCGCGGCTGTGAGCTTTCATCCGGGGGATAGTGGGTTCGAATCCCACTGTCCGCAGCCCTGAAGATGGTTTTCCGTGGTTTTCCATTTTCACACCAGGAAAATGCTGGGGTTGTACCTCAAGGCCACGGCCGCTTCCTTCCAACTCCTAGGCCTTTCCTATCCCATCGTCGCCATAAGACCTACCTGTATCCGTGCGACGTAAAGCAATTAGCAAAACAAAAGTACGGTGCCTGTTGTTAATTGTGATTTGTTTCGGTTTTCTTTTCACTATTTTTTAATGTTTCCAATAGACCAAAGATTGTTTTTGTTTACTATCAGTTATTGATGGGGAGTTTGTCCGATGTAATTGTTACGGAGTCATTTATTGTGTTGCCTTGTAATTGTTTTTTGTTGTAACAGTTCGTACTATACCCATTTAACTTCTTGCGTATGTAACTGCCATTATACCCAGAAGACTGTAGTGTGATACTTTAATATTGGTACTTGTTGAATACATAGACCTTTGTCAGCTATAACGCAAAAGTACCGGTACAGTAAGACTACAGGTCTGCCTGTGATTACTGTATATCTATTGCATATATAAATGCACATCTTTTTTTATGTTTCAAGGCTTTTCTTATTACGTCAGACTTTACTGCATTCCATGTCATACTCATATCGAAGTTGCCTATGCATTAAATTAATTTATATTCGACAACCATTGCTGCAATTGAAATGTGTTGTGCCTGTCACTGCAAAACATAAATAAATCGTTCAGTACAAGCACAAATAAAAACATTCTACCTATAGGCCTATTCATTATACCTGAGTACGCAATACGGAAAATACCAGTAGTTTCAAACTCGGAGTTTATAATTGTTGTTGTCCGCGATGTCGTTTCGTTATGACACAACTGGTAGCGTACACAAAATGGGTGGGGGGGAAGGGGTCATAAAAAGAAGATCTGGACCTATAAGCAGGTTTTGATATCCCGAGGTACCGAATCTCATTACGTTCATTGAGATCCTCTACCCGGGCACGTAATTTCTTTACATAAAAAGGTATTTAACGTTGTTTAAAGGTGGGAGATTTATTTAGTGGTGGGTGATTTAATTCAATTAATTCCATATGTATGTCCACTCTAAAGGACACTATCGACCGCTTTAAGGCGTTTTAGAAGTAAATAATAATGTAAGCGTAGGTAGGACGTGGTACCCCATCCCACGTTTCCGTGGTACTTAGCTCGGAGTTGTACCCACGAATGTGACAACTCACCGGAATTAGCAGGAATGAAAATATAACATTTGAATAAAATATGGGTATATTAATGTAGGTTATTTATTATCATTATGTGTGAAACGGAACGTAAGTTAAAGGATTCCAATAATTACAGTACGAAAAGCAGCAGTCGGTCCCGTTGAACAGCTAAGCAGCCGGCAAGCGCGGGGAGAAGGGGAACGTGCGGTAGCGAACCAATTGGAGCGGGTTGGGGAGGAGGTGCAGAGGCGTGTCTCCAAATACGCAGTGTGCCAGCTTAGCATTGGCCAGCAGGTATTCATCGCTGATCGCGCGGAATTTGAAAAGTCGCAACTTTTAGGCCCCGTAGTTAACGCCCTAATGAATGTTGGCACCCAAAATTGATGCCGACATCATTTTTACATGTACCTCAATGTGTTTTCCAAGTTTCATCGCGATCGGCGACTTACCCATTGCCGATGTTCCCTTGTAAGAGAAAATGATCGAACAAATAAATCTAACACCGCCTGGAGTTCTGATAATTCTGAAAATTTCTTTTCATACTCTTCTTGTAATTGGCGAATTATCTGAAAATACTCATCAAAGTCGACCCCTTCTTTCACTGTTTCAAGCAATGGAAAATGCCCTGTTCTTTGTACGCAACTGGTTTTCCTACAGAATCAATTCTCTTTTAAACGCTTGAATTTTCGTGTCTAAAAATTCACGCGTTTCAAAACTCACGAATTACAGGAAGTGGATTAGTAAGAAAAGGTTTCTCTGCCTGGGCCTGTCTCAAAACTCACGAACAGAGCCAGTTCTTCGTTGAATGGATAAATGTCTACCCTTTTAGTGATAGGATAATGGAATACTTTTAATAATCAATTAACTTCCATCCGATTATTTAAAAAATCGAATGAGTTTCAAATAACATTCATTTTTATGGTACAGAGTAATCGGATGCGTCATAAATAATTTCTTCCGGTTTAAGTGTGTCGGGTGGACAATCTATTGAAATAAACGAATAGATGAACTCTTACGAAAAATAGAAATAATCCTTTTTTCTTTAATATGTCTAAATACAATTCCTTATTCAAGTAAATGCTGCCTTCTGGCCGCATAATGGAACTACAACCCAGTACTACCAACTGACAGTTTCTTTTAACTAGCAGCGGGCAGTATATACCTACTTTAATTTTATGTCGTCCGGCTTCATGCATAAATTGTTAGCATGCTGACTTTTGGTCCAAGGGGTCTAGGGGGTCCCGGGTTCGATTTGCGGTCGGGTGGGAGATTTTAAACTTTCATTAATTTATTCCTATGGCTTGGGGACTGGGTGTTTGTGCCGTCTTCAGCATTAGACTTCATCTTAGGTAGGGCCTCATTCTCACAGACGTGCAGGTCATCCATACGGTGTCAACTCTAAGAGCTGCACCAGAACTCCCGGGAGGCCACACGTCATTATTATAAATTTATGTGAAAGGTAAAAAATGCCTTATATCAGCTTTAAGACAACAGCAAAATATTTTAATAATAGTAATAATAATAAACCTCGGTGTCTTTAATTCATCAGCCATTATTTTTCCCCTGTGGGTTGGGGTGGCAGAATAACTTCCAAGTATCCCCTGCCTGTCGTAAGGGAAGCGTGAGTCCCTCCTGCGGTCATCGCAAGCATCTGCTGTCCGGAGTCGTGAATTTTGAGACTCATTAGAATGTTTACTTTAGCTACCAGTTTGTAGTCGTGAGTTTTGATACTATTTGTAACTAATTTTAGGCCGTGAGTTTTGAAACTCGTGAGTTTTGAGACGTAACCTGAATTGTTTTTCACCAAATCGCAGATATTGTGTTTTTCACCTTGAAGCGAATTGTTCAGAGTATTCAGATGGGCAGTGATGTCACTTAAAAATGCCAAGTCCGCCACCCACTTAGGATCACGCGAAATAACTTCGGGCCGCCCCTCTAAGTCCCAAAAGGTATATATTGCGTTCCGCAAGCAAAAAACGCGATGAAGCACCTTCGCCTTGCCCAGCCATCTTGTTTCAGCATGGTACGGGATATCCGAATACTCCGCTTCGATGTCATCCAAGAACTCTTTGATTTGACGGTGCGTGAGTCCATGGGAGCGAAGAAAATTTACCGTTCGCACAACTGTTCCCATTACGTCTTTAAGCTGGGCGATTTTTGGACAGATTGCCTCTTGGTCTATCAAGCAGTGGAGATCGCCGCCATTGGGGTACTACCGCTCTGAACTGTTTTTAATTTTACATAGCTGAGGAACCCCGTGCGTGGACCACGTAAAGCAGGAGCTCCAACCGTCTTTACACTCGTCAACCGCTCCCATTTTAATCCCATCGACTCGAAAACACCCTCCACAGCTTGGGAAATATCGAAACCGGTAGTGGTGTCTTTGGGAGCTACCAAGTCTAGGAAATCCTCGGTGACCCGAAGATCGTCATGCACCCCTCGAATGAAAATAACGAGCTGAGCTGTGTCCGCAATGTCAGTTGATTCGTCGAGAGGTATGGAAAATGATACAAAATTTGCTGCCTTTTCCATTAATTGCTGTTCCATATCAACGTCCATATCGTCTATACTGCGAGCCACAGTTTGAGGAGAAAGAGAGATTTTGTCAAATTTCTCAGTTAACTCCATAGTACAATTACATGCCGCCGCGTCCATTAGCCACACCTTGATTAAATTCCCTTCCGTGAAGGGTTTCCCATCTTTGGCAATTCACAGCGAACAAAACTGCCAATGCTAGACTAGACTAGCTTGCTCATAAAATGGGTCCACCAACCTCTCTCCTCAATCTCCTGTGAGACAAAAGTACGCAAATTCACAATTTTAGTGTTCTTCAGATAATTCAATCATTTCTTCATTCCCGTTTTGAAACAAGCATTTTAAAATTAAAACAACAATACTTACAGAATTGTGCTGCTTGGAATTTTCTTTCAATTCTTCCAACTTCGACAGGCGTCTGTCAAATCACCGTAATCATCTCTGTAGTTGGCACTGTAGTGCCGTTCCAAATTGTGTTTTCTAAACACAGTAAATCTCGGTGGCACACTAAACTTTTCCTATTCTGCTTTAAAGGCTGCTGCTTCACTACTCCATTTTAGTGATGTTCAGTCATGACAACTGCGAAACTGATTTAGTTAACACGCTCTCAACAAAGCGCATTGGACTAGACTAGCGACTGATGGATCGGCTGCTCGCAAGCGGGCAGACCGCTCGCTCAGCCAGCCAAGCTCTTCCCCCCACTACCAAAACTACCTTCCCCCAAAGCGCTCGGAGCACTGGCTCTGGGAGCGTTGTTTGGATGGCCCTGGTCTATACTTTGGAACGCTTGTTGATCATATCTATATATTTCTGTCTAATTTCCTTATCCTAAAGTCTTCCCAACCTTATCCCTCAGCAGCCAGACTTCCCTTCCTTCGTCTTAGGGTTAATAATACTACGTTCACTGCAGATCAGACAAAGGTAATCGAAAAATCCTCAGATTATCTGTACATTTCTTTCAGATCTCGTGAATTCAAAGTCTGTAACTCTACCCTTCCGTATGTAGCCGTGTATAGCCTCGTACATGAGCAGTGGATCAACTGCTAATCCTGTGCTGATGCAAAAGTGTAGAAAATGTTATACGTTCATGTTAGCTTCCGTATTTTCCAACATTTTCCCATTAACTTCTCATACCCTTTGATTTTATTTGTAATTCTTGTATTTTTTTAGAATTGACTTTACGTCGCACCGATACAGATATGTTTTATGGCGACGATGGAACAGGAAAAGGCTAGGAGTGGGAAGGAAGCAGCCGTGGCCAGCCCATGCATTTGCCTGGTGTGAAAATGCAGAACCAAGAAGAACCATCTTCAGGGCTGCCGAGAGTGAATTCTTGTATTAGAAACACCTGTTAGCACAGTGGAATGCTGTTGATCTTTTCTACTTCATCACTCATTGCTCGTAAAATTTCGTCTATTTCTTCCCCTTCTGCTCCTTTCCACTGTGAAAACATTCATGGAGAACGTTTGCAATGTGCCGGACAGATATTAGTAAATATGGAGTAAGTTTTGTTGTTCAGTTATAAGCCAAGTTTATTTTAATAATTTTAGCTCTCTGTACCCTTAATTATACATAAGCATTGACAAAGAAATCAGGGGGAAGTATAAGTACACGACAAGTTGGATGGATCAGACACTGTACTATATCTATAAATAACAATTAATAGCCATTTATAATCATTGTCACACGTTGGGCGCCAAATGAAATATATCTGAAAAATAATTAATAGCCATTGAAATATGATTAATAATAATAAAATATGAATGAAACAAAATACTTAATCGTCTCACGCTGGGGCGTCATTTGTAATATATATGACATCGGAATAAATAAAATTCAAATTAATGTAATTAAATAATTGAAATAAAATAAATTAATAAAAATAATTAATCGTAATGTCCATAATATGGGCGCCAGAGTTCACCTAAATGGATCCCTCGAATTTTAATAGAGCATGATAATTCTCTCTCCCAGGGCATGTAGATAGAGCTGCGTACTGGTACACCTGCTTCAGGCCTTACCTAACCTTCTTAAAATGACTCAGTAAGTAGGAACTGCGCCTAGGTTCATGAATAACTCCACTGATTCGAAATAATTAACTATATCCTGAATAATGTCCGTGCTTGAGCACCACAGTGGGAAACCTAAAGCGAGGGCCAAGCTGCCATTTGTAGTTAGCCCGATCAACACTATTTACGAAACATATGTACAGTATATAAATACACTTCGCTGTGTCTGTGTATCAACACAACTTGCAGATTCTCACCATCGGTACCTGCTACATCACACCGATTCTGCACCTTTATAATTCTCTGTTCACCGATTCCAACACTTGGCTTACAGACACTCACTTGAGCAACACACGCGTGCTGTTCCAGACCATAAATTATGGAAAGTCCGAGATACAGCACCCCACCAAGACACCAAGCCGCCGCAAGTGATATAATCCACGAATCTACTACGCTGGCGTAGCAGGGGAAGAGGTGATACTCCCACGTGGCACGTCCCAAGTGGCGGATAGGGGTTCCTAACCTGTTTTCCGGCGGACTTCAGGAAAATAAAATACCTATCGCGGACCAACCATACAACACCCTGTGGGTGGGAGACGCAGACGAAGAATAAATCCACAGTATATCCTGCCTGTCTAATAGGCGACTAAAAGGGGCGACCAAGGGATGATTGTATTAGAACCATGAAACTACTTGTGATTAGTGCCACCACGCGAAGAACACCATGGGCCGCTTTTCCTTGCGCGTAGTACCACTATGTTACGTACCAAATAGGTTTGTGATTAGTAGCAACTGAGTGCGTTGTCGGCTTCTAGAGTATTTGTGATTAGTACCACTTTAGGAGCGACACCATGGTTCTGGCTTGCCAATGATTAGTAGCCACTATATGAGGAACACCACGGGGTAGTGCGGGTGCCTGTAGTTAGTACACGTCTGTGATGAACACCATAGGTTTGCGTTGCCTGTAAATGGCACCGCAATGTGCGAAGCACCATAGATCTGTATTCCATGTGCGAATTTCATTACCTGTGAGTAGTGCCATACTGTGTGGAATGCTACGAGTTTACGCTACTTTTGATTAGTACCGTAACATTACAATTACCATGGTTCTACTTTCCTAGCGATAAGTACCATTATGAGGGGCCGATGACTTGGATTTTGGACCCCTTTAGACTAAAAGCATCATCGATTCAGTATTATGCTATAGACGCAGTCCCTTGGTCGGTAATAATATTGCTTCACGTCAGTTTCTGTCCGGCTCCATGGCTAAATGGTTATCGTGCTGCCCTTTGACTACAGGGGTCCCGGGTTCGATTTCCGGCAGGGTCGGGAATTTTAACCATCATTGGTTAATTTCGCTGGCGCAGGGGCTGGGTGTGTGTGTCGTCTTCATCATCATTTCATCCTCATCACAACGCGCAGGTCGCCTACGGCGGACACTCCCGGCACTAAAAGCCATACGCCATTTCATTTCATTTACGTCAGTTTCTGTGAATGTGAGGTATTTCGGGTCGTATCCACTGATTGTTTTAAATTCATATCCATCCATTCATTCTTCGTCCTCACGTTTTGAATTCTGATCAGTGGAGAATTTTGGACTTTTAATTTGTCATTCCATTTCGTCTCATTTTGTACCATCAGGGGCCGATGACCTAGATGTTAGGCCCCTTTAAACAACAAGGGTCATCATCAAGTGATAAAATACTAAGCGCCCAACCACTCCACAGTTTGTAGGACAGTACCGCACTTCACATTCCATAAACCGGGCGAGTTGGCTGTGCGGTTAGGAGCGCGCAGCTCTGAGCTCGCATCCGGGAGATAGTGGGTTCGAACCCCACTGTCGGCAGCCCTGAAGATGGTTTTCCGTGGTTTCCCATTTTCATACCAGGCAAATGCTGGGGCTGTACCTTAAGTAAGGTCACGTCCGCTTCCTTCACATTCCTCGTCCTTTCCTATCCCATCGTCGCCATAAGACCTATATGTGTCGATGCGACGCAAAGCAGCTAGCAAAAAAAAAAAAAAAAAAAAAAACACACATTCCACAATAGTTTCAAGTCTGTCACGTTCCACAAAAGCTCCAAAGCAAGCCCGTTTCATTGAAGTCTCAAATCAACCACGCTCCACCAAAGTTATGAAGTAAGTTCCCTGCTCTTTTCTCACATCCCTGTATAGACCTTAGCTTCCTCCTACTCTCTCATGGTGCGTCTGGATTGGTCCTCATTGCCATCCAGTCATGAGTGGAAGATCCTCTTGCCATTCCAAGACCACGCCCCGAACCTCTTCAGGGTCCCAAGGCAATAGCAAGGCCAGGGCACTTCGCCTTATCACAGGGGCTGAGTGGCACACAAGGAATACTGACATTCATGACGAATGTCAAATCACCACGCTGGGGGAAAGACGGAGGCTCATGGCTAGCAAGCTTTACAAGCGGCTACCAAACGCAAGCAACCCGCTTATCAACCAGCTAGGCAACTACGAAACCGATGGCCTCAAGTATAAGAGGCCAAAGGTAATCCTGTTTTAAAACCCGCGCTCAGCGCCAGGCCACACACTGGCCAGACATGACCTCACGTCAAAACGAACCCATACTCCACAAGCAATTAAAGCAAGCGGGGAAATAACCGATCAAGATAGGGCTCTCAAAACCGGTATCGGTTGACAGGCCACAATAATCGCGACTTTGCGACTCACGTCGCGAAGTCGACGAAAGAATAGGGTGGGTGGTAGCAAGGCCACGTCATCGCACTCAGGGCTGTTCCTCATGACTCACGAACACTTTCCGAATTGTAAATAACAGTCTTCCCATACCCTTGTACAAAACAAATTACTTATATCACCTTCCACCTTAAAATATTAAGAATAAATATGCAAATGTAATAATAATAATAATAATAATAATAATAATAATAATAATAATAATAATAATTCGAATAATGACTATAATGATATCTCTTACTTGTGAGTACAGTGCGAGGGGTTGATATATGTACTATCACATCACTCTCTCAGCCTGGCTGAGTGGCTTAGACCGTTGAGGCGTTGGCCTTCTGACCCCAACTTGGCAGGTTCGATCCTGTACCAGTTCGGTGGATGTTCAAATACCCCAGGCTCTTGTCAGTAGATTTACTGGCACGTAAAAGAACTGCGGGACAACATTCCGGCACCTCGGCTTCTCCGAAAACCGTAAAAGTAGATAGTGGAACGTAAAGCCAATAATATTTTTAAAATACCACTGTCCGAAACCGCCAAGTTACGGCGCAAGCGCGACAGAAGAGCCTGCAGCGGGCTTCTGAAGTGCGAGTTAAAGACTAAACAGTCAGAAACAGGCTTTGAGGGGCCATTTTATTATCCCTGCGACCCGCTCTAGTACGCTACCTGCACTGGAGAGACGAAATCGGGGCAGGATACTGAAGTTTGCTAGAGATCATCTGCTCTGGCAACTAAGACACTGACGTCCAGTGCTGTTGTAAAATGGGTCCCATTTCTCATTATGTCGTTCAGATGGTCTACGAGTTTGGAGATGAAGGGAGCGATTTCAACCGACTACTATACAGTCTACCATGGCTTATGGACATATATCTGTTATGGTGTAACAGGCGTAAGTCTCGACATTAAAATCGATCTTCTGATCATTCGCAGTGGATCCTTATCTGCTCGACGCTACAGTGACGAGATCTTTGTGCCACATGCGATTCCTCAGGTGAGGCAAGTTTGAGTAAACGCATTATTCTTGCATGATAATGCTAGATCACATATGCCAACATCTGACTCTGTTTCTTGCAAGAGCACCGCGTTCAACGAATGGGGTGGCCATCCTGAAGTTCCGACGAATCCGATCGAGCAAGTTTGGAAGCAACTGGAGCAACGCATCCGAACGAGAAGTGCACCATCCCAAACACTGCAATCCCTTTCTGTAAGAAATAACTGAACGTGCAGTGCTTTCTCAGGAACGTGAAGGTCGTTGTGAAGCTGTTGTCGATGAGGGGGGGTGGCAATATTCTTTCTTAATACCCCGAAATACCATGTAGCAAGTTTGGTGTATGATCAGGGACTACTTTGTTTATTATACGTCGTGTATTAATGTTCAAATGACTTTTTTCACCGAGTGAATTAGCCGTGCTGTTAGGGGTGCGTGGGTGTGAGCTTGAATTCGGGGTATAGTGGGTTCGAACCTCACATTCTGCAGCTCTGAATATGGTTTTCCGTGGTTTCCTATTTTCGCACCAGGAAAATGCTGGGACTATACCTTAATTAAGGAGACGGCCGCTTCCTTCCCTCCCCTAACATTTTCCTATCCCATCGCCATAAGACCTATCTGTGTCGGAGTGACATCAAGCCAGTATTGACTCTTCTCATTGCATTTATTAATTGTTGAATGGAAGAAGGTTTCTATGTTAAATATTTATGTTTGAATGTTAAAAGCTTAGTGCAGTAATCGCAAAAATTCGTATATATATTCCATTATGGCAAACCACACCACATACAAGTGCTGAGGTATTAGCTCCAAATAAAAACTATTGTTAAACCCATGACGCTAGACGCATATTGAACCTTGAAGCTTGACATTTTGTTTTACAAAACGTCGTAAGGCACAGGCGGAATGTTATCCGGCTTAGTTCGGATACGGGAGTGAATATTTTAAGAGAGCACAACGCTTGCACCTCACGTGTGTGGAATATTTGTCGTGTTTTGTATCGCTTTCATACACCCATCATAGTGCGGTAAATAGTGATGTGTAGTAAGTCTCTTTAATTTCTGTTTCAAGCACTTTGTAATAGAGATCATCTTTCACGAAAGTACAACGCTCATCGTGGGGTATAGAGGTAAAATTTCAGGGTTTCTGTACGTTCATTTCAAGAATTACTTGTTCTGTATATGTACACAGTACAACAAATTTAATTATTTTTCGCTCCCAGAAATGAAAATCTGTGATTTTAGTTAATTCGCTTATGCAGATTTCGAATCTAAAGCTCGTCCTGCTCTTATTTGAGAGGACGTGACGAACGTCCCGCAACATAATGCATAGTCTGTATAGTTCACTGTTGTTCATTTGCGGTTTTCTATTATATTTGGTGAAATTTCTGCCGAAATCGTCCATAATCGAAAGTACACAACATAAGTATATTAAGTAGACTATTCTTAAATTGAGTTTATGTTGCAATGAAGACTATATGCGTAGTACAAATTCTTTCACTCAACCTTTGAAATTTTCTTCTTAAATATTGAAGTTCGTCATCAACCCCAGATTTATATGCAAAGGGGGAAAAATTATTTTGGTCACATCAACAAGTGGCAAGTTTTGAACACTTTCTTTTCCCTAATACTACAGTTTCTCTTGATTGCCACTTTCTAATTTAATAATTATTATGCTTATTTCGACTTCCCACTCACAGAGAAAATAACAAAATTTTGTGAATCCTGGCTGCATTCCTGTTCACATACTTACAGTATCTCTCTTAGATCTGCACAAATATGCCACCCGTGTTCTCTGTAGTTCAAAGCTTTAAGAACTGTTTCCATACTATCATATGTTTTATTTCATTTTAACGGAATAGGCAACAGGGGGGTTTAACATTCCTTTAGAGTAATAAAACCAAGACGTACAATAAGGAAGTTACCCAGGCAGGCAGACAATAGCGCATTCCGCTCCCAAAGAAAGTAACAGAAACTATGTACTGACACCTATTGACGACTTTGATTAGTCAAATTGTGAACCTACAGATAGTTCAACATGAACATGTAACTACCCGCTGGTTGCCTTTTTTGGAGTAGGCCTACTCATGTCTGCATTTTAAAGCGTTATGAACTATGGACTCTTATACAAGCAACCTGTCAGGCAATGGCATAATGAGACATGTAAGGCCTCATTTATTCAATCTCGCAGCTCGTGAAGGTTTCATAACATACTTATCTTTTCATACGCCTCTGTCTGAAACTCCAATCTTCCATGTTTATCAGCATTTGCAATTATTCCCATTCGTTCAGAAAAAAAAAAAAGAATGAACGCAATGGAATTGTGTTAAGTTCCTCGCAGGTACACTTTTCTCAGAAACAACTGAACCTTTACATATCTTTGTTGTGGGTATCCAAAGGGTTTGTACCTGAATGGGAGGAGAATGATACTTTGATAATAATTATCATTTAGTATGATAAAATATTGCATGCGAGGAACACACATTATCATACGATTATTCTTTTCTTGAGCGACAATATATTGTGGTTCCGTGTAGGGCTCCTGATACTGCGTGAACAGCAATAAACGTGTATACGGGTAATGTGTTTTCCTTTTCTCAGTTACGTGTATTACCGGGCGAGTTGGCCGTGCGCGTAGAGGCGCGCGGCTGTGAGCTTGCATCCGGGAGATAGTAGGTTCGAATCCCACTATCGGCAGCCCTGAAGATGGTTTTCCGTGGTTTCCCATTTTCACACCAGGCAAATGCTGGGGCTGTACCTTAATTAAGGCCACGGCCACTTCCTTCCAACTCCTAGGCCTTTTCTATCCCATCGTCGCCATAAGACCTATCTGTGTCGGTGCGACGTAAAGCCCCTAGCAAAAAAAAAAAGTTACGTTTATCCGGTATGACTCGGGATGTATGAATGTAAACGGTTTCACGGTACGTGTTACGCGATTTAAAGAAGGGTTCGTTTAATTTTCATATACGTCTTCCAGCTATTGCGCATCATTTCCCTCCAAATTTTGGAATGTTGGTTGCAATTAACAACGTTTCTAAAGTTTCTAATATTAGTAGTATCTTACAAAATAAAATCCACTTTTAAAATTAAAAGGTTTGTGTGTATGTTTCTGTATTCCTTCCTGTCTTCCTGTCCTCACTTTATTCTTAGCCTGTCCGGCTCCAAGGCGAAATGGTTAGCGTGCTGGACCTTGGTCACAGGGGTCCCGGGTTCGATTCCCGGAGCCGAACATGTCGGACACTCCCGGTACTAAATGCCATACGCCATTTCATTTCATTCCTACCCTTAGTTGGTATATTCCCTTATTTATCCATGTATATTGGTTAATTTCGCTGGCACAGGGGCTGGGTGTATGTGTCGTCTTCATCATCATTTCATCCTCATCACGACGCGGAGGTCGCCTACGGGAGTCAAATCAAAAGACCTGCACCTGGCGAGTCGAACATGTCGTCGGACACTCCCGGCACTAACTCCCATACGCCATTTCATTTCATTCTTACCCTTAGTTGGTATATTTCCTTATTTATCCATGTATATTTAAGCAGATTTGGGAAGTTTAGTACTGCTGAGAGCATATTTGAGAATATGTTTAATTATTTAGAACTAATGCCATTTTTTATTTCTTCATTAGGGATTGCAAATCAGAGTCTACAGGGGAATGCTGATGGCTCTGCAGGAACTTCGTCACAAGGTAAGAATTATCCTCTTTCCTTAGTGTCATCTAATGAGAACACCTGGTTTTCTGGACTCAGCTGTTCATCAGGATGCAGATTTCTAACTCAGTTTAGTTCCTTTGGAAGTAATCTGTTGTGTAGAAGAGAGAATTCTTCAATAAGGCATGGTGCAATCTGTTTCATTAGGAGTTTCGAGGTTCAATATAATAGTAAAGTTTATTGGCGATTTTCTTTATGCTTGGTTTTGTAAGAACATTGTAAGTTCTATCTGTGCATATAGAAGGTTTGTTTTTCCAAATTTTAGACATGCACAGTTTAAAATAATTTGATACTATTAATTAGCACGTAAGTGTGCTTTGTTTTCATTGGTTTGCATAAGCTAGAATACTAAACTTAGGTTGGTATGTCTTGCTATAAATTTGCTTCCTGGTATCGACACAGCTGATGGCATAGAAAGAGTTTCGTTCCTGTTAAATTCCCAGTCATAATGTGGTATATCAGTTGTTAAGTGAGCTTGTTCTGAAAAGCTATTTGTTTTTCCCTAGATGTTTGAAGTATACTTAGCAGTTATGCAGGGATGTTTGCACCTTTGAAGAATTCTTTCCTGTGGTCTTTATTGATATTTCATTCGAATGTAATTGTCGTTATCTGCTCTGTTCAAGCAACTGTCCGAAGAAGACTATATATTTATATTTTTGGAGAAAATTATAATTGATGCAAACTTACGTATGAATCAGTGTTTCGCTAAAGCATCGGGTAAAAACTTAAGAATGGTAACTACTGTTGAACCTGGTTATAACGATATACAAAGGACCTGATAAAGTGTGTCGTTGTAATAGACTTTGTAGAGTGAAGTGGGAAATTATATGGAACAAAACATAAATAGGATTTGTTGCCATTGAAGCTTTCACGGTCCGTACTTGTAGATATGGTATAGGCTTTTGGGTTTATGCAGTGTCAAGAAAATAAGGTGAAATTCTTTACTTTTCGCAGAGAACTTTGCTCTGCGTCATTAAAAGAAAATCTCCACTGTCTTTGAGAAAGGCTTCTCAAACAACGAGCTTTGAATTTAGACGTTATAATAGAAGTGGAAATGGTACGTTCATTCGCCACCAGATGGCTCCCGGACCCCGTACAGCGCTAGCGTTCGAAGCAGAATCTGACGGAACCAGCAGAATCAGTCGAGAGGGTCACATAACATGTGTACGTAACATATGACATTGACAGGTGTATGGCATTGACACAAGCCCGGAATGAAACATCTGGTGGTGAGGAACGTGCGAATTTGGAAAACACCGGAACGAAATAACAATAGTGAAGGACAGGGAAGGGAACTACTTACGTAAATCCTTAATGGCTGGCAACCAGGTATTAATTGATAGCCAGCGTCCCTGTTGAAATTGTTAAGATTTATACGTATTTCCATAGGATCTCGTATAATCCTGGACCTGTAGTGTCTAGTGTGGATAAGAGCTCGAACATCTTGGAACATGACATCATGATCCGGCGATAGAGCGTGCTCAGCTATTGCTGATTTGTCTGGCTGGATGAGATGAATATTACGTTCATGTTCCTTGATACGGGTACCAATGGACCAGCCTGTTTAGCCATACCACAAGTATAGCGAATTTCGTATACCCCAGGATGTAAAAGTGGGGACAATTTGTCCTTGGTTTTACCCAGACTGGGAGCAATTCTAGTGACGGTGCTAAACACGGTTTTTATATTGTGTTTATGGAGGACCTTGGTAATTCGGTCTGTGGTGTTGTGAATATAAGGCAAGTAGGTAGGTCCCTTCACTTCTTCCTTCTGTGAGCTTTGCTTGGTCGTTTGTCTGGGCTGCAGGGCTCTATGAATCTACAAATCGCTGTAACCATTACCCTTGAACGTGACTTTGAGCGTGTCCATCTCCACCTGGATATTTGATGGTCACAAATTCGTCTCGCCCTCTTGGTGAGTGTCGTGAGAATGCCTTGTTTTTGTGCTGGATGGTGGTGAGATTCTTCATGAAGATAGCAATTTGTGTGAGTAGGCTTACGACAGACGGTATGTCCTAAGGAGCAGTCCGGTTTCTTTCTTACTAGAACATCCAAGAAAGGAAGGCATCCGTCCGAGTCCATCTCCATAGCGAATTTAATTGAAGGATGTTGCTGATTTAGGTGGTTTAGAAATAGATGAAATTTGTCAGGGCCTTCTGTGCAGACCACAAATGAATCATCAACATACCTCCACCATATCGTAGGTTTCACAAGAGCCGAAGTAACAGCCTCCTCCTCAAAATGCTCCATAAAGAAATTAGCCACACTACGGGCGAAAGTGGACTTTCCATACCCACTCCGTTCGTCTTTTCGTAAAAATACCTACCCCACAAGAAATAACTTGAGGTCATGCAGTGGTAAAATAGCTTGGTAATGTCCTCAGGGAACAGTTGTTCTATAACAGACACGACCGATTCAATCGGCACTTTAGTGAACAAGGACTCCACATAGAAACTCATCAAAAGTGCATTAGGTTGAAAGGTTATGGTTGACAGCTTGTTGACGAAATACCGAGAGTCCCCGATGTATGATTTAGTACGTCCAATATGTGGCTGAAGCAATTTGCTTATGTATTTAGCCAGAGCATACGTAGAAGAACCTATCGCACTAACAAAATTTCTGAGGGGGAACATCTTTTTTATGGATCTTAGGCAGTCCATATAATCTAGGTGGCACTGCGTCCCCCGGGGACAGATGTTTAGCCTCCTCTTTTGGAATTGAAGATTGTCTTAAGAGCTTCTACGGTGGCGTTGGACGCACGAGTGGTAGGGTAACGTGAGCTCAGTCTGTAAACAGGCTCTGACAATATAGCCGAGATCTTATTCGTATACTCGTCAGTGTCCATAACCACTGTCGCATTACCCTTATCAGCTGAGAGATTGTTCAGTTCAGAATCATCTCTAAGTTCCTTCAGAGCTCTCTTCTTGCCCCTTGTTAAATTGGGCGCGGGTACAACAGCGGACCTTATGAGTCTCACACATTTCTGTCTTAACTCCTCAGCCTCATCCGTAGGTAGTTTGTGGATGGCTGCCTGGACGGAAGTAATTAACTCCTCAGTGGAAATTTTAGAGGGAGCGACAGCGAAATTAAAACTCGTAGCCAGAACTGCCGGTTGGTTCTAGTCCAAGGGTTTCTTGGAAAGATTGACCACAGTTTTACTAGCATCCAGGTTCGTGCGAGAGACCGCCTGTTTCTGAGCTAGTCGGAGGAGCATTGATTTCTGTCTCAATGGCACCTGGTTGAATTTGCGTTCAGCCTATATAGCAGTAATGCGATCGAAAGACAACCACAATTCCTGCGAGAGTGTGTTACTTAAAAGCAGGTGTAAACGAAACAACTCTCGGGAGACTGAGTCCAGTTCCTTACGAGTGTAATGCACTCTTTCGATTACAAGAGCCTTGTTTCGCGTTGATATATTCTTCTGACCTAAGTATTTAACGTGTGTTTCAGCTTCACACAGTTGGGAATGATGTTATGGTCCCTGCACCTCAGCAGAAAGCCTAAAGAAAAAAAGGAGAATAGACTATTTTCTCCTTAATTTGCTGAATTTTGAATCCTTCTTGAATGTAACCTCTCCATAGAGGTTTTTAATGGTGCCATTGATGCTTTCACGGCCCGTACTTATAGACATGATTTAGGCTTTGGGGCTTATGCCATGTCGAGAAAATAAGGTGAAATTCTTTACGTTTCGCAGAGAACTTCGCTCTGCGTCATCAGAAGAAAATCTCGACTGTCTCCGAGAAAGGCTCCTTAAACAATGGGCTTTGAATCTAGACGTTATAATAGAAGTGGAAATGGTACATTCATTCGCCACCAGATGGCTCACTGATGCAGAGCAAAGTCCTCTGCGAAACGTAAAGAATTTCACCTTATTTTCTTGACACGGCTTAAGCCCAAAAGCCTATATCATGTCCATAAATAGGATTATTTTACATTGTATATATTCACTTTTAAGCATGGCATAAAATTGCAAAACTGAAGTATGAAGAGCACAATATAAAGCACGCAATGTCATAAAACATTTTCATGTATTGCAAATGCAGTACGGTATGTATAACACTCACGAAGTTTCTTTATTAAAGAACAATATTATTTTTGTCTCCTGCTTACCCAGTATGTACAGTGAGTTTCTCTCTTCGGTGGGCCGGCAGGCCCAGCTTATCTGCCTCCCGTTGACTCTTCCCTCCCCGCTCCGCGGCATAACAACAAGGTCAGCACTTCGCTTTATCCGTGTATGGAATGAAATAACAATTAAAACTAAGAAAATTAGTATAAGAGTTAAGAAAATAATTCGTACCTTATGACAGATGTTGGAAATGTTCGCCTCCTGCATCCACGCATTTCTGGCATCGTCAATAAATTTCCAATTTCTTTGCAATCATTTAAAAAACCTAGGGAAAACAACAGATAGGGAATCCGCCACCTGGACGACTGCCCTAAATTTAGATCAGTAGTGATTGATTGACTCCGATTCACACGTATAAGTACGTCTTCCGTAATTGGGGCTATTTCCCTCCGGATTTTAACATTTTCGTAGCCCGCCATGGTGAGTTTTTCGAATCCCCGGCTTCTTGTCCAAGTCGTCTTACATATTTTGTAGACGTATGTTCCAATCTTTCTGCGATTTCATTTACTTTTCCTTCGTTAAGTACACATTCTTTTAACACTTCGCTTCTTTTCGAGTAAAGAACCAGTTCCTCTAAATTTGTTTACGAGTTTTTCGCATGGTCTCTCTATGTGGAGGATGTACCTGAAAATTGTGTTACAAATCCCCTAACGACTTCCCTGCAAGACTCTATTTGTACATAACTGTCGTACATAAATGCCCTTTCCTCAACCATCTACACATGTGGAGGTATTATGAGAATTATACCCCGAAGTAACACTTCACAACTTGAGAACAGTTGGAGCGAGATAAACACTGAATACACGTTATAAGCGAAGTGCGGGTATTCCCGTGCTGTGGCTGCGTTGTGTAACGGGAAGTGATGAGTCAACGGGAGGCAGATAAGCTGGGCGCGCCTATCGGCCAACCGATGAGAGAAACTCGCTGTATTTTCTGATGACTTTCTATGTTCATAACTTAAGTCACAGTTTCACTTCACCTCCTCCTGGCTCCGTAGACTTCTTCACAACTCGAGTGGTTTCTAAAGCATCAGCTTCTGGCAACAAATCAGTGGAAGCAATCGTGTTCCAACATTATTCAAAAATGATGTCTGTTGGTATAGACTTTTCTTCTTCCTCTTTTTCATGCTCACTGCAGCCCTTGTTCTTCACTTGCTTAAAATATCGTCCGTTTGTACCACCGTTGTAATTTTCCATCGTTGGTTTTTGTATGTTTAATAATCACATTGATTCAGAATATCGCAGTCTGCTTTTCCCAACAAGTCAGATAACGGCAAATTATTTATCAGTACTGTTATCAACATCATATTCAGCTTCGGTGGCATTTAATCTTCAGTTGGCAACATTTCTACATTGCGGAAATCCTAATCCGAAGAGGTTTAAAGTGATGTTATATACGAGGTTCACTCATGCATGTTTGTCATATTGAGCAAGGTTGAAAAATTCTTTATTTATGAAGAATATATTGGTACTACTGAATACCTGACCTTATAGACGAGGCATCCTTGAAACAGATGTCGCTATAACAAAGTTCTACTGTGTTAAATAATAAGCACTTTGGGAAGTATGAATTTCGTGGTTTATTTTCATGATGTGATTATCGATGCTAACAGAGGCAGTAGTTGAGTTTTAACTGGTTTTGAAATTTTAATGACGACTTGTTTTTGCACAAGTTTGAATTACAATCTTTTTTCTTAATTCTCACACTTCAATTAATAGTTCATTTCTTCCAAAGTCTTGAAATGTTGATACTAATGTATTTTAGATAGACTGTACATCTGTAAACAAAGGGGTGCCTAGCCTAATTTGTAAAAGCTTTCTCGGTTCATGGGGAACGGACGTGGTACTGATTAGACGTCAAGAAGATTATTAACAAGATTTCCATCTTTGGAGAGGTACAGGGCTCTGTGGTTCACTCACCCTTCAGCAGAAATGATTACTAGATTAATTCCTGAGGCAAAGGCAGTTGGGCACAGGGCTTATCCCTTAATCGCCGGCTATGCATAGTAGAAACCTGTACTTTTTCGTCTCTTCCAGGGTGTCGTAATAGCAGACGTGCCAAGTCTCCCGATTTTTCATCGTTCCTCCCGATCTCCGGGACCGATCTCCCGATTATCGGAGCAGTATCAGTAATTTTCGTATTATTTTAAGCCCCCGCGGATTTCCTCGTCCTGCCGATATATGGCTGGGTATAGCTGGTCGATAGTAATTCTAATAATGATACCAGATGGCAGTACGAGGCACGCCGTAGTCGTCTCCCCGGGCCAGGACCTGCAGAAGTGCTCGTGTTGTGTCTTAATATTTGTTTCGGCCAAAATGTCAAAAATGAAATATGATGCAGTGTTTAAAAGTCCTTATAGGGAAGAGTTTCCCTGTTTGAGTGAATCCGGGAAGGGACCAGCTTTCACATTCTGTACTAGGGGTATATATAGGTATGATTTTTCAGTTGCGCATGGCGGGAAAGTGCGACATACTCAAGCATATGCAAACGAAAAAAAAAACATAAGGAGAGTGTCCAGTGTGTAGAAAGACGCCAGGAACTGAACTTTTCATGTAAAAACCAAGATGTAAATCCTGTGACGAATGCCGACGCGTTATTTACGTTATTTATCTTAGAAAATAACCTGCCTGCTAATTGTGCCGATTACGCGGGACCTTTGTTTCGCAAAATGTTTCCTGATTCGGGAATCGCTAAACGATATGGGCGTGCTAGAACGAAAACAGCGGCTATCATTACAGAATTTTGCATGGAAGAACGGGCGAAAATTGTATCACATTTGCAGCTGAATGCATATTCTGTTGCTTCTGATGGTAGCAATAAAAGCGACTTGAAGATACATCCCATTGTTGTAACATTTTTTAGGCCTGAACTCAATGAAATTCAGAGTTGCCTACTCTCTGTGCGTAATTTAGAAGGGGATGCTACTGGAGCTAACGTTGCCAATTCTTTGCTCTTAACTTTTCGCGAATTCCGCATTCCATTAAAAAACTGCCTAGCTCTTGGTGCTGATAATGCTTCAGTAATGGTAGGATTAAAGAATGGTGTGGCAGGATGTTTGAAGCGGGAAAATAGTAACATAATCATCGTAGGCTGCTCTTGTCACCTAATTAATCTTCCTGCAGAGAAGGGTGCGGCGGCGTGCTTGCCCGTAAATGTAGATTAAAGTATAATTGATATGTTTTATTATCTGGAAAGTAGTGCAAAGGGGAAAGAAAAGTTCAGAGAATTTCAGACTTCACACAACACAGAGATCAGGAAAATTCTGAAGCATGTGCCTACTGCATGGTTATCACTAAGAATGTGTTTAGATAGGATTTTGCTGCAGTGGGACCCTTTGGTTACTTTATTCAGGAGCGAAATTGTGAGTAAGGATTCTCAGATGGGAACTTTGAAGACATACAAAATTCCTAAGCACAGTTTAAGTGCAGATGTGTCTTGTTTGTCTGAAAAGGTGAAGGGTTGTCATAAGTGTCATACATTTCTCTACACTCCTCAGTTAAAGGGAAAACACAGTCATCAGTTTCACTTTAAAATGAAACTACTGATGACACTAAAAGCCATGCATTGTCACGTGAAGAAAGACTGTTCATGTTCCTTTCATCAAATTTACATATATCTTTTTGCCTTTTTTCCTTACGTTTTATGGATAACTTTGAGAATCCAAACGTAGCTCTTCAGTCAAGTACGCCGCACATACATTTATTGGGGTCAGTTTTGGAGGAACTATTGAAGAATGTGATGGCAAGGTTTGTGAAACCACACGTTATTAAAAGCTCCTCCTTTCCCCTTGATGTAGATTTATCATACTCCAGCAAATCAAAAGGATGATTGTGATCTGATGTTAGGGAACTCTGCGTTTGCTTAGTAAACACTTTGAAGACTGAGGGAAAGCGCACATTCTTTTAGAAAGTGTTTCTCTTCATCATGTGACTGCATAGTACACTAATTTCCGTTCAAAGATGAAGTTTTAATTAATGCAGAAGTTCCAAATATTTGTGCGATAAGTAAGGCATCATTTTCTAGCCTTAGATTTTTCATTAACAAGTATTCTGACTAGTGAAACAGAACATATAATTAAATATTTTGCACTTCCAGTTCTGTAACTTTCAGCTCGAAGAAACAGACCTGCAAGAAGGGAGAATTGATGTTCAGTGGGCATTGGTAGGTCAGATGAAATCAGCTGATGGTGTACTTAAATACACTGACTGAGCAAATGTCATGGCATAACGGAGCACTGATGCGCAGGTGTGTTGTCTGCGCACCACACGCCCCGTGTGCCAGCGGCAGTTGTATAGGAGACCTTGTGAGCAGTGGCTGTGCATGCGACAGGTGTAAAATGGAACGTCGTCGTGAGCTGACACCGTTCGAACGGGGTATGGTGGTCGGTGCCCGACGGATGGGAAGTGCGATTTCGGAAGTGGTGCGGGAATTCGGCTTCACACGATCAACCGTGCCCAGGGTGTATCGTAAATGGTTGAATGCGCGTGTCACTGTCCACAACAGACGAACGACCGGCCGTCCAACCACCTTCGAATACCATGATCGGCGATATCTGAGACGGATTGTCAATAGTGACAGACGGGCAACCGTGCAACAAATCACCGCTCAATTCAACACAAGCCGTGCTAGACACGTGTCCCAGTGGACAATCCGTAGGAACATGGGTTCTATGGGGTATGGGAGCCGGCGCCGCACAGGGTTGCCACTGTTAACCCACCGTCATCGGGCACGACGACGCGTATTTGTCGCCAGTCACCAGGGATGGGTACTGGAACAATGGCGTTACGTGATATGGTCGGACGAATCACGATATTAACTGCACCGTGTATGGCGCAGACCACATGAAGCGATGGATCCCGTCTGTCTCGAAGGTGTGGTCCAGGGCGCTGGTGTGTCTGTTATGGTCTGGGGTGCATTTTCCTGGAATGGAATGGGCGCCCTAGTTGTTCTAGAAGAGACTTTGAATGGTACGCGGTATGTTGAGCTGCTCGGAGACCATTTCCACCCATATTTTGCCTTCCAGCGGCCAGGTGGTTCTGCGGTGTTTCAAGATGATAACGCGCCGCCACATCGCTCCCACGTCACCCGGGAATGGTTCCAGAAACATGCAGCGGAAGTCCACGACTGCCATGGCCACCCAGGAGCCCCGATATGAACCCGATCGAGCATATCTGGGATGTCCTGGAACGCAGGCTCCGTGCCATGGATCCTGCACCCACGAACAGACCAGCATAGGCGGCCGCTCTGCAAACGATTTGGTGTCAGCTGCGTCCAGAGGACTACCAGGGACTTGTCGAATCACTTCCACGGCGTCTCACTGCAGTTCGCAGGGCCAGAGGAGGCCCCACACGCTATTAGGTGACTATCCCATGACATTTGCGAAGTCAGTGTATGGCAGACTCTCTACGTTGATGCTTGCTATTTTATCAATTCTACATAGCAATGCAAAATGTGAAAGGATGTAAGTGCTCGAGTTGGAAAGGCCTGCGTCTACACAAATATACATATAAACTTAGGCCTATATGTTCTCTCACTGTATATTAAGTTAACTTCTGTATTTTTAAAATACTTTATATCATTTTAATAACAGTAATTTGTATGATTTGGAATTTCAAAAATGAGGTTTTCTTAGTGACTTTCTTAGTGTCGTTGATATATTTCTACCTACAATTCCCATTAATGTACGAAACGTGCACCTCGGGTCTAACATACAGCATGCTTGATACATCTCCGACGTCTTGCAACTCGTAGTTTTTACTGCTGTACTATCAATACAGCGATGATTGCTACACCCGTTCTGGGCAAGTGTGAAATCTGGCTTTCGGGATACAACTTTTCGGTCTGGGAGTGATTCGTGGAGGGACAACCCTCATCCTTTTGTCATTTCGAAATAAGCACAGATACTTCCTCAGCAAGGGATGATGGAAATACATCATCTTGATAAATCACGAATATTACGTGTGAGAAGTGTTAGTGAAAGATCAGTGTGCAGATTCATATACCTAGTTCAAAAAATGAGGATATTTACAGTTCTTGAAATATGTCCAGTAAAAGTAATTCATTTTAATGTATTGCAAATCTAAGAGTATTCATACAATTGATTTGATGTCTGTCCATTGGTATGGATATTTATAATTATGGCATGTTAAACCAGGTTTTCTCATTCTCATTTCAAAGGTGTTTTAATAATTGTGGGTGACAATATTTATTGAGTTCTGTAGTGTTTCTTATAAAGAAAAACTTCATGAACATCAGCTCAGGAACTGATTTTTTTATTCATTTCAGCTATAGTTTGTGATGGTTGGTGATGCAATATTTCGCTTAAGATCAACTGCAAATGATCTTAGAATGTACATTATATATGTGTGTTACTCACAATATTAAGACACGGGTGTGTTTTATAAATATATATTTTTGTACAGTCATATCAAGAACATGATACCACATTGTATTGTTGAATGTGGGATTTCATAGTAGCAATTTTGTTACGAATTGTACAGTAGCTATGGCTATACCTACCCCCACCACCACCACCACCACCACCACCACCACCGCGACATCCATTCTCCTGGTTTTGGTTCCGGAATAAGAAATTAAGTTAGTGATGTAATATTTGATAGGAAGTCTGTAAATAAATTCCCTCGAACCTGTCAAATCGACAAATTAGTATATGAGAGCCGTTCGTAAGGGACAGCCCTATGAATTTTAGGGGGTCAACTTTCGTAATTTGCTCCTGGTTTTGTGATTATCAGTTTTATGAATTAATTTTTTAAAATTAATTTCTGAAGTGAAATGCAGGATTTTGATTTTTTTTTGAAAAGCCTCAATTATTGTTGGATGCTAACAAAATGTTCATGTATACCATTATTTAGTCTTATAAAACGACCCCTATCAACAGAATGTTCTGATAGGCTACTGAAGTATGTTTTTCATTGCTAAGTTTCTCACTCGTGTTCATTTTAAGTTCGTGTAAAATCTTTCAGCAATAACCGATACTGTTTATCTTATGCTGTTTATTCTCACACCATCGCCCAATTTTTAAAATCTCCAACTTCTAAAAGCCACGTCAGTCGTGTAAATATTGACTCTTGAAACTAGTAGTCTTTGAGAATCACACACAAGTCTACAACCACGGTTTCCTATTGTTCCGTGATGTATATTTGTGTCATACTGGCCACTTCTGTTACATGATTACATGTAAAATGAAGTTCGCCCACACATAAAATCGTGAATCTCTACGTAGATATTGGAAACGAAGCACAACGATGATGTAGGCCTACTAAGTACAGAACTTCGCAATTGCTACAATAGTAGGAAATTTGCAACTGTAGCTCGACTGTAACTCGGTGTATAACGCCCCAAATTCTAATACTTCCAGTCATCTGAAGCTTAACCAAGATGAACGACCAGTAACGAAAAATGAAAAGAGAAAAAATGCTTAAGAATTGTATAAAATATTGAATAGATGTCCTATTGGTTATGATCTTTCAAAACGATTCACTGTAGCAGTGATATGCCTTCCGACAGTGGTACAACAGTCGATGACGAAACAGTCCTGTTGAATTCTATACGAGGTTAGTTGATCTAGCTCATATCGGCCATACTCGCGTAAAAAGCCGCACGAAGTATTTAAATACGTGTCTGGGAGAATATGCAAAACTTATTCTGCTTTGTAAAGGAACAGAAATTGATTTTTTCTGCTAGCCAAGAAATATAAACTAACGAAAACATGGTTCGTAACATTATGACCTGTGTCGAGAACGATGGAATTGCGATAAGTGCAAAAGTATGTGTGTAAACAATTTGTGCCCCCTTCGCTGAAAGGGAAGAGGATATATGAACATTAATGGCGCGGAAACTTTTAACCTGTGCTGGTACGACAGATTCTAAAAGTTGCCGTTCTTTCTACATTTAAAAGTCCGAGAAGTTAACGCCACATAAGATACCGAAGCTGACACCGCGGTCTTGGGGTAGCGTACTTGACTCTCATGAGGAGACTCCGGGTTCCCGAAGCTGACACCGCGGTCTTGGGGTAGCGTACTTGACTCTCATGAGGAGACTCCGGGTTCGATTTCCGGCCAGGTTCCTCCTGAGGGTTGTTTCGAAATCCATTCAGCTTACGTAATTACAATTGAGGAGCTATCTACCGGTGAGATGGTGACCCTGGTCTAGAAAACGAAGAATAACGGCCGAGAAGATTCGTCGCACTGACCCTGCGTCACCTCGTAAACCGCAGGTCTTGGGGCTGAACAGAAATCTATCTTGGTTGTTGCGCAATGGGGTTTGTTTTGGTTTGGTTGAAGATGCCTAAATTGGTGAAAAAACGCGACGTGATTGAAGTGGAGGCCCTCCGAAAATGAGCTGAGGACTTCGTCTACGAGGAAATGGTATACAGTTACTAACACTGGCGCGAATATGGCGTTCAGTACCAACCAAAATACGTTTGAATATGAATTGGCAGGAAACTGGACCTTAACATCGGCGGGCGAAAAATCAGCTAAAGCTGTCGATCCTGTTATCGGATAGGAAACTTGCCAAAAGGGTGTATAAATGTTTCGAGAAGCTTGGGCACAATTCAGAAAATGTGTTTTACGAGATCTTCAGAAAAGTATCCTGCCATGTGTACTAGTTGAATTAAGTTCCAGTAGTAAAATACTACCCAACACGTGATTTCATGAATAAGGAATGTTTCGACATCAGAAGTGCGAGAATGTTCACTTCTCCTAGTTGGGTTCGAGGTCTAGACACAGATAAATGACACTCCCAGTAAAGGCCTTTCTCGACAGCGGCATTTATTTGTAAATTAAACGATACCTCCAAAGACGACGCGCTTAATCTAGCCCTTTGGCGTGTACTTTTCGACTGTATAAGTTGTATGTGCACGTGTGGAGGAATGCATCAGATGCCAGACAGTTTGTCACGAATGATTTTCATAATGAAGATTCATTCTCTTAACCATAATCGGTTATCGTCCCCAAAATACCAACCAGTGCTGGGCTACGCCTGTCAGAGATCTGACTGTCTTACACGAACGTAGCATTAAAGTACATTTCAAAATGCGTTAGATAATTAATTTTGTATTATGTGCAGGTTGGGATGAAACAGGGTTCGATAACAATTCAATCCTTCTCATGTGCCTCGTGAGACGTCAATTATCGTACGCTGCACTGTGTTCACCGATTACATTATTACCATCAATGTAGATCGTGATTTTTGCTATTCTTCTTCATATTGCCAGCTGAACATGCTTATTTACCATTATACTTATTGTGGTCATAAACCTTCGGATATCAGTAACATAGTTCTTTACCAATGTCCTCTTTCTACATTCATGCCTTACAAACCATTATCATCATTATTATCATTTATTATCATTGACATAATTGTCCGCATCAGTTGTTGCAAGGGAGTAAAATACATATCCTCCAATCACATTAACGAGTGTAAATAAAGGTTACACACACTTCTTCATACGGTTATTTTATTTTTATTTTTAATTTCATTTTTTCCCCGTAAAGAATGGCTAAGGAGCGCGAGTGTACTTACTGTGGGTGTAGCGAGGCATTGAGGGGTATGAGGGAGGAGTTGGAAAGTTTGAGGGAGATAATTAGGATTCTTACAGAAGACAGGAAGGAAGATAGGACTCCCTCAAACAATGTACAGATTACAGTAGGTGTACAAGAGGGAGGGGAAGGAAAGGGAGGAGTTGTAGAAGACAGGTGGTCTAATGTTCTAAGGGGAAGAAGATTGCAGGCTAAGGGCTCTATTCAGGATCAGAATTCAGGACAGGTGTCTGTGCGAAATCGGTACGAGTCACTCCAGGTAGAACAACAGAGGGAAGATGAGAGACAGGGAACTGTTGTTGAGATGTGTGGAAGTAGGAGGAAGGGAAAAGGTACCGGGCGAGTTGGCCGTACGCGTAGAGGCGCGCGGCTGTGAGCTTGCATCCGGGAGATAGTAGGTTCGAATCCCACTATCGGCAGCCCTGAAAATGGTTTTCCGTGGTTTCCCATTTTCACACCAGGCAAATGCTGGGGCTGTACCTTAATTAAGGCCACGGCCGCTTCCTTCCAACTCCCAGGCCTTTCCTATCCCATCGTCGCCATAAGACCTATCTGTGTCGGCGCGACGTAAAGCCCCTAGCAAAAAAAAAGGGAAAAGGTAGGAAATGAAAACGTAGAGTAGAGGATCGGAAAAGACAGGTGGAACAGGGTCATGGGAAGGAGAAAAGGGAGGAGGAAGTAACTTCTGCAGCTATCAGGAAAGATAGGGCTGACCAGGAGGGGAGGTGATCAAATGAGGTGGGTAGGGTTGAGGCTCTGGTCATGGGGGATTCCATCGTTGGACACGTGGGGAAAGTGTGTGGAGGAAAGGGTACCAGGGTAGAGTGTTATCCAGGAATTAGGTTGAGGCAGATGTTGAGGAAAGTAGAAGAGAGGGAGGAGGGGAAGGAGAAGGTGGTAGTGTTTCACGTTGGTACCAACAACGTAAGGCAAGCTGATATAAGTACCAACATAGTTGGAGATGTGTGGGATCTGGTAAATGCAGCACGGGTGAAGTTTAAGAAAGCGGAGATTGTTATTAGTGGAATACTGTGTAGAAGGGATACTGACTGGAGGGTGATTGGGGATTTAAATGAGACTATGGAGTGGGTATGTGGGAAACTGGGAGTGAAATTTCTAGATCCTAATGGGTGGGTAGGAGATAGGGATCTGCGCTCAGATGGCCTTCATTTAAACCGCAGTGGTACATATAAGTTAGGAAATTTGTTTGGAAGGGTAATACGGAGGTACATTCAGGGAAACGGGATGGCCTAGGGAGCGGTGATAAGGGAACAGGGAACTGGAAATCAAGTAGGGATGACATAAAATTGTTAGTGTTGAACTGTAGAAGTATTGTAAAGGAAGGAATAGAATTAAGTAATTTAATAGATATAGATTTACCAGCTATTGTAATAGGAGTTGAATCATGGCTGAGAAATGATATAATGGATGCAGAAATTTTCTCACGGCACTGGAGTGTGTATCGTAGAGATAAGATAGGAAGGGTGGGAGGGGGAGTGTTCATTCTGGTGAAAGAAGAATTTGTAAGCTACGAAAAAGTTAAAGATGAGACACATGAAATTCTAGGTGTAAGACTCATTTCTAAAGATAATAGGCAACTTGATATATTTGGAGTGTACAGATCGGGAAAGTGTAGCACTGACGCGGATTCGGAATTATTTGATAGGATAGTCAGCTATGTGGGAAACGACATGGAAAGAAATGTGATTGTAGCGGGAGATCTGAATTTGCCAGATGTCAATTGGGAAGGACATGCGAACGACAGGAAGCATGACCAACAAATGGCAAATAAGTTAATATGGGAAGGACAGCTGATTCAGAAAGTGGTGGAACCAACCAGAGGGAAAAATATCCTGGATGTGGTGCTGATAAAACCAGATGAGCTCTATAGGGAAACTGAAGTAATAGATGGTATTAGTGATCATGAAGCTGTTTTTGTGGTAGTTGAAAATAATTGTGATAGAAAGGAAGGTCTTAAAAGTAGGACTGTTAGGCAGTACCATATGGCTGATAAAGCAGGTAGGAGGCAGTTTCTAAAATGTAATTATGATCGGTGGAAAACGGTAAATAAAAATGTAAACAGACTCTGGGATGGATTTAAAGAAATTGTTGAGGAATGCGAAAACAGGTTTGTACCATTAAGGGTGGTAAGGAATGGTAAAGACCCACCTTATTATAACAGAGAAATAGACTAAGAAGGAGGTGCAGACTGGAAAGGAACAGAGTTAGAAATGGCTGTGGAAGTAAGGAGAAATTGAAGGAACTTACTAGAAAATTGAATCTAGCAAAGAAGGCAGCTAAGGATAACATGATGGCAAGCATAATTGGCAGTCATACGAATTTTAGTGAAAAATGGAAGGGTATGTATAGGTATTTTAAGGCAGAAACAGGCTCCAAGAAGGACATTCCAGGAATAATTAATGAACAAGGGGAGTGTGTATATGAGGATCTTCAAAAGGCAGAAGTATTCAGTCAGCAGTATGTAAAGATTGTTGGTTACAAGGAAAATGTCGAGATAGAGGAGGAGACTAAGGCCAAAGAAGTAATAAAATTTACATATGATAACAATGACATTTACAATAATATACAAAAGTTGAAAACTAGAAAAGCGGCTGGAATTGATCAGATTTCTGGGGATATACTAAAGACAATGGGTTGGGATATAGTACCATATCTGAAGTACTTATTTGATTATTGTTTGGTCGGAGGAGCTATACCAGATGAATGGAGAGTTGCTATTGTTGCCCCTGTGTATAAAGGAAAGGGTGATAGGCATAAAGCTGAAAATTACAGGCCAGTAAGTTTGACATGCATTGTATGTAAGCTTTGGGAAGGCATTCTTTCTGATTATATTAGACATGTTTGCGAAATTAATAACTGGTTCGATAGAAGGCAATTCGGTTTTAGGAAAGGTTATTCCACTGAAGCTCAACTTGTAGGATTCCAGCAAGATATAGCAGATATCTTGGATTCTGGAGGTCAAATGGACTGTATCGTGATTGACCTGTCTAAAGCATTTGATAGGGTGGATCATGGGAGACTACTGGCAAAAATGAGTGCAGTTGGACTAGACAAAAGAGTGACTGAATGGGTTGCTATATTTCTAGAAAATAGATCTCAGAGAATTAGGGTAGGTGAAGCTTTATCTGACCCTGTAATAATTAAGAGGGGAATTCCTCAAGGCAGTATTATCGGACCTTCATGTTTTCTTATATATATAAATGATATGAGTAAAGGAGTGGAATCAGAGGAAAGGCTTTTTGTGGATGATGTTATTATCTATAGAGTGATAAATAAGTTACAAGATTGTGAGCAACTGCAGCGTGACCTCGAAAATGTTGTGAGATGGACAGCAGGCAATGGTATGATGATAAACGGGGTTAAAAGTCAGGTTGTGAGTTTCACAAATAGGAAAAGTCCTCTCAGTTTTAATTACTGCGTTGATGGGATCCAGTGTATGGGACCCTCACCAGGATTACCTGATTCAAGAACTGGAAAAAATCCAAAGAAAAGCAGCTCGATTTGTTCTGGGTGATTTCCGACAAAAGAGTAGCGTTACAAAAATGTTGCAATGTTTGGGTTGGGAAGAATTGAGAGAAAGAAGAAGAGCTGCTCGACTAAGTGGTATGTTCCGAGCTGTCAGCGGAGAGTTGGCGTGGAATGACATTAGTAGACGAATAAGTTTGAATGGCGTTTATAAAAGTAGGAAAGATCACAATATGAAGATAAAGTTGGAATTCAAGAGGACAAACTGGGGCAAATATTCATTTTCAGGAAGGGGAGTTAGGGATTGGAATAACTTACCAAGGGAGACGTTCAATAAATTTCCAATTTCTTTGAAATCATTTAGGAAAAGGCTAGGAAAGCAACAGATAGGGAATCTGCCACCTGGGCGACTGCCCTAAATGCAGATCAGTATTGATTGATTGATTGATTGATTGATTGATTGATTGATTGATTGAATGATTGATGAGAGTATTTAAGGGCTGTAGTAAGGATGTATAGGAGAGGGAATGTAAGCCTCTCGCAAGACCCCAATTAGAGTATGGTTCTAGTGGTGTCGTAGCGATTGCGAAACAAAGACTTTAAATATTACTTCGTTGCGAAAAGTCTCGATTGCGGACACAACATATTTGGGAAGAATGCCAGCTCGTTCCACGGTTTTCTCCTTTCTGTTGCGTCTTTATTGCGCACACCCGATTAATAGTCTCGATGTGCCTCGATTGCAGACATATTTCTTACAGATAAGCTTTCGTGAAATAAAGCATCTATGTTGTACTTTTATTACTAGTACAAGTGCGTAAAGGTTCACTGTTAGCACCAGTCGGGACTGCGTGCCCTTTTTTTTTTTTTAGAGCACCTCACTTATTTTCAAGATAGGCCTGCCGTATGTCTCCGCACATAAAGTTAACGGGAGGGATCGGAAGACCCACGGACGCCATGAACCCGCACGGTTAATCGTACTCGGCCTTTAAAATAATGAAGACCTAGTCCCGTAATTAGCTTTTTGCGTTGTCAGAATACCTGTTTGCACTTTTTACGAATTTTGTGTCATTGCTACTAATTATGTATGTATTAATTTAGGCTTATTATTTCTCATCTATAAGATTCGTCATAATTTTAAATACATACACTCTTATTTACAACATACGTTTTTTGAACGAAGAGGGGGTGTAAAGGAAACCCCCGAAACGAGCTGGTACTCGTCCCAAATATTTTGTGTCCGCAATCAACACACAACCGTTCCAGGTTCCAGTGTATGGGACCCACTACAGAATTACTTGATACGAGAGCTGGGAAAATCAGAAGGAGAGCAGCACAATTTGTTCTGAGTGGTTTCCGACGAAAGATGTTTCAAACTTTGGGCTGGGAAGATTTGTGAGTGAGACGAGCTACTAAGCGAGCTGTCAGTGGAGAGATGGCGTGGAATGGCATTTTAGTAGACGAATAAGCTTCATTTGGGCTTTTAAAGGTAGAGAACAACATAAGATGAAGCTGGAATTCTAGAGGACAAATTGTGGCAAATATGCATTTCTAGGGAGAGGAGTTACGGATTCGAATAATTTTTCAAGGGAAATCATTATCATCATCATCATCATCATTAGTCGTTATGCTCATTACTGAGCGTCGCGACCTCATAACTCTATATCAGTTCCGTGTTGCAACCTTGACGAGATGTCTCCATCCCGAGCGGTTTTTACATTTTTTTAAATAAGATCTGAAGTGGTAGACCAGTTATCTTCTTCGCCTGATCTATCCATCTATTTGCTGTTCTTCCTCGTGGTCTACTGCCTTCGATTTTGCCTTGTAAAATGATCTCTTCCAAGTTCTCTCCGTCTCGTCTGAAAATGTGGCCAATGAGCTGGAAGTAACACTCACTCACACGGAAAGATAAACGTTTCTTGACGCAGAATTCGTCCAGATTGGAAACATTAGGTCTTCTTTCTGTCCAGGGTACACGTAGCATTCTCCGCTAACATTACATCTCAAAGGCATCAATTTGATTTTTGTCTTTAGCATTCACGGCCCAGGTCTCACAGCCGTACAAAAAGACGGAGAACACTAGTGAGTCTACCAAGCGCATCTTCGTAGCTTTTGATATTGCCCGGTTCTGTCAGATCTTAGTAAGTTTAACCATTGCAGCACGACCTAAGACAACACGTCTTTTTACCTCTTTATCACAGCTTCCCGTGTCACTGATGACTGATTCCAGGTATACAAATTCCTTAACTATATCAACTATATATCCACTATATATACTATATCAAGGGAAATAGTAGAAACATTTCCAGGTTCTTTGAAATCATTTCGGAAAAGACTAGGTAAACAACTGATGAAGAATCTGCCACCTGGGCGACTGCCATAAATACAGATCATTTCTGCAGTCATTGTGTCTAACGAACGTAGAATTTTGGAAACATAATATTTTGGTAATAAGTCATTAATAACCTTGCGCAATATTTCGAATGTTATATCAATTTAGCGTGTGTCCCTGACTTGCTCAGCTGAGTGGCTCAGACGGTAGAACGCTGCATTCCTGAGCTCCAATTGCTGAATCTAGTGGTATTTGCGGTTGCTCAAATAATATCCGTGTTGGTAGATTTACCAGCACGTAAAAGAAATCCTGTGGGGGAAAAATTCCGGCATATCGTCTCCAAAAGCCATAAATTAGTGTTACGTAAAACCAATTGCATTATTGCATTATTATTATTATTATTATTATTATGCCCCTGTCTTCTTTCTAGTTAACAGGAAGTTACAGAAATCACGAACTTGCCTACCTACCGGAGGTTTCCATCGTGCTATTTTGACAAATTTAGTATGTGAGCGACTACAAAGTTCTCAGTCTAGGCTGAGCAAGCATCGCGTGTGAACGTGCTGGGTCGATTGTGCCGGTAGAGCGGAAGTGGAGTGCAAGAGGGAAGCCGAGACTGACGAGGAAGATGATTGATGTGGAACAATATCGGGTAGTGATCGGAACATGGCAGGGGAGAAGGAAGAAGGAAACAGCCAAAAAAGAGGGACGTAAAAGTGAAAACGGGAATGAAGGGCGAGATGATGTTTGTGGCAACAGTGATTATTGTACTGCTAGTTATAGGGGGCTTGGAAGCAAGCCCCGGCATGATTTCCAGTGGTAACATAAGCTGGGAAGATGTGGAAGCCATAAGGAGGGTGGTAAAGGAAGTTGTGGAAGAAGTTTGCCCTGGTGTGGAGATTAAAAATATGATACAGCAACAAGTGAAAGAGTTCGAAAGTATGAGGCAATGGATCCAGGAAAAAATGGATGGAACAATGACAAAAGTGGGAAACAACGAGAGAGAAATTGTCACTCTGGGAGAAAAAAAAAAATATATATATATATATATATATATATAAAATAAGAGTTTTGTCTGTACATTGCTCAGAATTTGAAAAGAATAGTATTTCTGCATCGGTCACGTCCACAGTAACAAGGAAATGCACTTTTTTACATTTCCGTAATTTCTGTCTGTCTGTCTGTATGTATGTATGTATGTATGTATGTACACGCATCACTAGAAAACGGCCAAAGAGAATTTAATGAAAATCGGTATACAAAGTCGGGGAATAAGTCGCTACTATCTAGGCCATAAATAATTTCATTCACGCTGATGGAAATGGTAGTTTAGTGGAAGGCCTAAAATTTAATTTTCAAATATTTATGTTTTTAGTAGTCCTATTTTCATAAAAATAGGTATGCAAAGTCTAGGAATACGTCGCTACATTCTACCCTATGAATAATTTTATTCACGCTGAGTGAAATGGTAGTTTAGGGGAAGGCCTAAATGTAATTCTCAAATATTTATTTTATTAGTTGTATCGATAAATACTACATAAATTTCCGACCATTTATGTCTTATACATTTTTACCGTACCGGCTAATGATAACACAGATATTCATGAATTTGTATTTTTTTTTTTGCCAAGTCCATATCAATGCCGAGCCACGAGAAAATGGGTGAACAGAATTTAATGAAAATCGGTATATAGAGTAGGGGAATAAGAAACTACAGTCTAAGCTATAAACAATTTTATTCATCCTGGATGAAAATTGTAGTTTAGGGGAAGGCGCCTAAAATGTCATTCTTAAATACCAATGTTATTGGTCCTATCTAAAAGTACTATATAATAAAGTTATAGAGAATACAATTTCCGATCATTTATCTTTTATTCAGTTTTACCGTACCGACTATGATAAGAGTGGTATTTCCGAGTGGGAATAAAACGAAATGTGAAGGCCTATAATATCGAAAACGCATAACAGTGATCAACAATAACATTACATTGACCATTGTTTATTGTGATGTTCTTTGTCTCTTATGCTGCCTCTCAATTCCGATAGATGGGATTACTGCTGTGTACCGAGTATAACAGCCTGACTGAATATTGGCGGGAAATAGCCAGGGAGTTAGAAAACTTTCTTCTTTAGCATGCCATTCCTCTGGTTCATACATTTTCTGATATAGCTGGTACGTAACACACTGGATCATCATATATTTCAGCTATTCGATCCCTACTCTGACGCGCTGTTTTGAATGATCAGTGTGCATACTTAACGCAGAGCCTCACTTAGTGGTGGTAGTAGTAGTAGTATGCCCTGGTCTAGAATAACAATTTAGGCCTTTTCCAAATTATAGCACCACAGTATTCACCAAGTAACTCAAAATTCAACTCTGAAAAGAGCCGTTTCTTAAGAAAAGCTTCTTTCTCTTCACTTTTATTAAATTATACATTCAATTTATTCCAAACTAGCAGTGAAGAGGGAGTTTCTCATCTGGCTTGGAGGAAAAATTTGTCTTCAAGTCAGATAGATTTTTACGCCGCCAGTGTAGTGAATTGATATTTTCCGACTCATCGGGGGTACTCCTAGGAAACAGAATAGTCATTGGGCATAGTTTTTGCCCTGGGAGTCTCCATTATTCGACCCTCTCTCCGCCGAAGAAAGCCGAAGAGTGTTCACGGATCACGGCTGTCTGCGATTTGGTCATTCCAGGTCTGGAACTTTGGACTGTTAGATAGGCAGCGTAGTCCTGTTCGTTAAAAGTGAGAAAATGTGTGGTGTTTAATTTGAACGAGTATTTCGTAATATGAAAGCATTTCTTTTAATCGCGCCATTCCTATTGACGTCATTGTATGTTCATTTCAGTTGGGAAAATCACTAAGACAATCTTTTTGAGGATGTAAAAAGGCATTATAATGTAAACATCCCAACCTTATTGTGACTGATGGTATGAAATTGGGTCTACCATTACAGTGAAAATTTCCTCAGTCTTCATATGAGAAAAGATGTTTGGTGACCTCCCGTCGCGTTTCTAGGGTAACGTTAAGAGCTATACAATTTAAGACAATCTTGCTCACAACGTGTACACTACCTAACCTAGATTTCCGTAGCGAAGCACGGGTACATTAGCTAGTAAGAAATATGGAAGAGGAGGTGTTGAAGATGAAAATAGAAATAGAAGACAGTAGTCAGGAACGCAGAAAGAAATGCTTATTTATATATGGAGTGCCGGAAGAAAAGGGAGAGGACAAAGTGGGGACAATTTACAAAGTTGTGGACGTCATCCAGAACAAAATGAAAATTAACTTCAGCGAAGTTGATATAGTTGATACAGAAAGGATTGATAAAGCACATGGCAACAGGCCTATAAAAGTGAATTTCTTATCCACATTGATGGCTGAAATAGTGATAACTAACGCGGGTAACCTACGGAGTGAAAAAATTTGGATTAAGAGACACATGGGAAGAGAAGGGAATAAGAATCTGAAAATCCTAAAGAAACATTTAGTGAGGGCCAGACTTCAAGGATTAAGAGCGCACATTAGGGGACAGCAATTAGTGCTAACTGATGGGAGATGGGTTAGATTCTAGACTGTGACGAAATTACGGGTACTAGAAGAGAGCTTGAAGCAGGAAGAAGTGTTGGGAACGAGAGCAGAAGAAAGGTAGGTAATAGAAAGCAGCGCCGGAGAAGACGGGCATGGGGGACAAAGTAAGAACAAAGGGAAGCAGTGAGTTGAGTGAGCTTAGTATAGCGTCGAGATCGGATGAAAGACAGGTAAGAGAACACAATACCGGAGTGGACGTGCGAGAGCTTAGTGAAAGGTTGATTGAAGCAATTATTGAATCAACATGAGAAATGGAAATGCTGCAAGTGGATTTGGGAAAACCTCAAGAAATGGCAAGTGGTCCAAGGCATTGTGAAAATGAAGGTTTGAGGGAGAGAGCAAAAGTAAGAGAGAGTATTATCAAAGGGAAGAGCCTAAGTTTAAAGGAGCTGTGGGGAAAGAAAGGTAATAGTGATGAGGGCATAATAACGAGAAGTAAAACAGCTAACTAAAAGTGGAGGTCTGTAATGATTAAGAGATGGAATTGGTGGATATAATTGTATGAGTTAATATGAGATGGGATTGGAGGGATGAAATTAATATGAGATGGTGGCTGGTATATGTATGAATGGTAAAATGATCATTGCTGCTTGTGAGCGTTTATAGTTGATTGTGTGTAAATTTTGAAAGGTGGTTTGATGGTAATTGTTGAAGTGGTGGTTGTAGTTGAGATAAGAGTGTTTATTGGTGGAATTATGGTTAGTTGAGTGTATAAGTTAATGAGATTGAATTACCGAGCTCGATAGCTGCAGTCGCTTAAGTGCGGCCAGTATCCAGTATTCGGGAGATAGTATGTTCGAACCCCACTATCGGCAGCCCTGAAGATGATTTTCCATGGTTTCCCATTTTCACACCAGGCAAATGCTGGGGCTGTACCTTAATTAAGGCCACGGCCGCTTCCTTTCCACTCCTAGCCATTTCCTGTCCCATCGTCGCCATAATACCTATCTGTGTCGGTGCGACGTAAAGCAACTAGCAAAAAAAAGAGATTGAATTGGAGGGATGAAATTAATATGAGATTATGGCTGGTATATGTATGAATGGTAAGATGATTATTGCTGCTTGTAAGTGATTATAGTTGATTGTATGTATATTATAAAAGGTGGTTAGGAATGATGTAGTAGATGAGTATGGTGGTACAAGGAAAGGTGATTCGGTTTACTAAGAGTGATAAGTTAATATTAGATTGGTAATTATTTAAATTATTTAAATGGTTAGAAGTTGGATGTCATGGCATAGTGAGTAATGAGAGCTAACATGAAAGCAGAACAATGCACAATGTACAAACATGGGAAAAATATAGGACACAGACTCGGCAGTTGACGCAACGTGATGACTGGCTCAGCAAGTGGTAGTAGGTCGTGAGTGAAGATGTAGGTGTGGAATGTGTAATGACTTGCTGGGTCAGTCAGGAGAGGAAAAGTAGGACATTACCCTCCATATGGGTGACCTTGCGCCAGGTTGTCGGACTGACGTTTATCTTATTTTACTTTATTTTATGTAATTTTGTTATTTGTTCATCCAGTTGCTGTATTACCGTGCCTATCGGATCTCCGGAAGGGAGTTGACCGTGGGCCATTTGTCAGTATCTGCCGATTATTTTATGATATTTTATTTCAGTTTGTTTGTTTGTTCACTTAGTCCTATATGATTGTGTTGGCATATAGTTTGGCATTTAGGTAGAGTTCAAGTTGAAAGAGCTTGTCTAGGTTGGGCATGGTTATTATTCTCCATTAACGGATGAATAATGTTGCAAATACTGTAGATCTGAGGAAAATAAAGAAATTAAAAAACTACGAAGTTCTGTACCTTGCATACCGTCATTTTACTTCGTATGCATTATTTGCTCTCGGCTTCATTGCATTTTCGAGTGGGTGAACTCTCACCACCTTCCTTGTTAAACTTTATAACGGTGCTGCTTTTTACTCCGTTCTATATTTAAGTTCTTTCAGTTTCTCTGCATTGTAGTTTCCTTGTTTAATTCGTCTATATTTTCCATCGAAGCTCGGAGGTCAGTCCAGTTGTAAGATGGTAGTGAGTGGTGGAGGTCGACACTGCGTGAATAATGGCTGTGTTCAGTAAATAATTACGTGTAAGCGGTCAGTATTCGTGTTTATGTTTCGGTTTCACTCAGTATGACTATAATAATAATAATAATAATAATAATAATAATAATAATAATAATAATTGTTCAGTATTATGAAACAGAAGTTCGAGTATAGTTTGCGTTTCCGTATTTCAGCTTCACGCGCGAAAGAGAATGTGGTATTTATTATTATTATTATTATTATTATTATTATTATTATTATTATTAAGATACAACATATGCTTATGTATCAAAATAAATACTAGCTTTTGTGCTTTATCCTAAGATTTCATTTATTGACTGAAAACAATTGGATGAGAGTAAAGTTTTGCATTCGGCCATAACCATGTGGTTCCCAACATAAACCATAGGCTTATCTGTTATAACATCTTATGCTTTCGCGACCGGCGTCTCGATGAAAAAAATGAAAATTACTGACCGTTTCCAGTAATTCCACTGGGTCAGGAATGGAATGAAGTCCCCATCTAGCGGTGAGGATAGGAATTGTACCGGCTGCCGAAGCCTCTCTCTCTCCTCTGGGGCAATGATTATTGACTGAGAGATGAAATGAAAAGGTAGTGGAGTGTGTTGCTGGAATGAAACATGATGGGGAAAACTGGAGTACTGGAGAGAAACCTGTTCCGCCTCTACGGAACCCAGAGGGGAGAGGTCGGCACGGTGCCGCCCGAGCCATGGAGGCTCTACCGGTGTCTCGATGAATTACGAAATTGTCTTTCGGGCTGTAGTCGTTTTGGGTTAGTAGCTCGCAACGTTTCGCCGGAAACTGTGCCTGGTATTCTCAGTGGGTCTGCTCTTTCCGAAGGTCAGAATTAGAGTCCACTGCCTAAAAGCCCGGAAGACGGTTTCTTCGTAATTCATAAACTTAAGCTGCTGCACTGTTATGCTTTGTGTCTACCCACTCACCGAATCTGCTGTCGTTGCGTCATCTGCCCTGAACTTCCAGGCTTGCACTGTATGCGTTCTGGTAAAATTTGCGCTTGCCGCAACTGCTGAAAAAAAAAAGTAATTGGCAAGTGGTATTTGTTGTACAGAGGAATGTAAATTATTGTTTATGTAGCCATATAGTATTCCTGTTGAACTACCGTGGTGTTGACTATAATTTGATCTGTCTCACTAATAGAAATAATTATCAGTTCTTTTGATTTGTATTGCGCTAAGAGTCCGGGCTGTAGACTTGTAGAGATTTATTTCCAACTCCCTCACTGTTTGATAATAGTAAATATTTTTTACTGACTTACTTACCGAGCGAGTTAGCCATGCGTTTAGAGGCATTCGGGAAATGGTGGGTTCTAACCTGAATATGGTTTCCCATTTTTTTGCTATTTGTTTAACGTCGCACTAACACATCGAAGGTTTTCTGCGACGGAAGGGTGGGGGATTGGGAAGGTAGCGGCCGTGGCCTTTCTTTAAGGTACAGCCCCAGCATTTGTCTAGTGTGAAAATGGGAAACCACGGAAAACCATCTTCAGGGCTGCCGACAGTGCGGTTCGAACCCACTATCTCCCCAATGCAAGCTCACAGCTGCGCGACCCTAACCGACACGGCCACTTGCTCGGTGGTTTCCCATTTTTACACCAGGCAAATGTGAAGGATCGCACAACTGACCATGAGTTTGGCAGACCGGGCGAGTTGGGCGTGCGGTTAGAGGTGCGCGGCTGTGAGCTTGCATCCGGGAGATAGTGGGTTGTAATCCCACTGTCGGCAGCCCTGAAGATGGTTTTCCGTAGTTTCCCATTTTCACACCAGGCAAATGCTGGGGCTATACCTTAATTAAGGCCACGGCGCTTCCTTCCAACTCCTAGGCCTTTCCCATCTTATCGCCGCCATAAGACCTATCTGTGTCGGTGCGACGTAAAGCCACCAGCAAAAAAAAGAAAAAGAAAAAGAAAAAAACGAGTTTGGCAGAGGATGTAGTGAAGGAATTTAAGTTGGTATGTGCTATGATAGTACTGGTAGTCGTAGAGTCGTTGAAGTCAGTGGTCACTCATATATGAAATTTGATTCATTCATGAGGAGTTATGAAAAGAGCCTGTTTGATGTGTGTGTCAGTAATTGAAATAAATCTTGCAGAAGTGACGGCCAGTTCTACTGACAAAAGCAAGGTCCCAAAATAATTATCTGCCTGTTTATTGAGGTAAATATTTTGTACAATCTAACAGTGAGCTTTTGTGATGCGTTTGATACTTCTCTATAAACCATCTCCTTGAGGTATCGTTCCCATAGAAAATAGTACAGTGGTTACACATTTTTTGAGACTGTCTTGGTCACGCCGGTATTGGCATCCACCTTTACTGAAATTACTTTATCGGTTCTCGGTGGAAGGTGAAGTTCTCAGGAAAGAAGTCCAAATGTGAATGTAGAAGTGACATACGGCAGCCCATTTCTTTGCAGTCTCTTAGTAACGTCGTTGGCTATGATTTTCTTCCTTGCGATTCCCCAAAAATTCTTTGACAACAGATGCAGAAGATTTCCATGCTCGTAATTCCTTGGTTAAGTTTTTTCTCAGAAATGCTGTCCTTCAAAAATTTTCGAATTTGTAGACCGACAAAGATGCCTTCTTTTAATTTAGCATCACTGATTTTAGGGAACAGAGTCTGTAAGTATTGAAAGGCTTCTCCACTCCTGTCTAGAGCTTTCACAGAAATTTTAGTTAGCCGTAGTTTTATATGCAGAGGTGGAAAAATTCCTTTTTCACGTTGCACTAGTTGAGGATATTTAATATTATGTTCACCAGGAATATAACCTTTTTTGATATGCCAGTCCACCACATAATGCTGTGCTGTTGCTCGACTGTCCCACAAACATAGCGAACTACAAAACTTTGTGCCGGGCTGAGTGGCTCAGACGGTTGAGGCGCTGGCCTTCTGACCCCAACGTGGCAGGTTCGATCCTGGCTCAGTCCGGTGGTATTTGAAGGTGCTCAAATACGCCAGCCTCGTGTCGGTAGATTTACTGGCACGTAAAAGAGCTCCTGCGGGACTAAATTCCGGCACCTCGGCGTCTCCGAAAACCGTAAAAGAGTAGTTAGTGGGACGTAAAGCAAATAGCATTATTATTACAAAACTTCGTAAACCCTCCTTGTAATCCAAGCAACAAAGCTGTTACCTTCAAGTCGCCACAAATTGCCCAGCGATGTTCACTATAATTTACTGCATTCAAAATTAGTGACATGTTTTCATAAGTTTCTTTCATAGCGACTGAATGGGCCACTGGATTGGAAGGTTTTGAATTGCCATTGTGTAATAAGACTGCTGTTAAGCTTAGTTTTGATGAATCGATGAACAGTCTCCGTTCTTCAGAATTGTATTCGATATTTTAATTCATCCGTCAGCCCGATCACATTTTTGCACGCACAAACAGAATTTCCCATTGCAAAATAAGTAGTTAGCTTATCATTTCGTGTTTGAACACTGAAGTCTTTGTATCTCTTGCTAATAAGTTCCATTCTTGTAATCTAGAACCTAATAGTTCTGCCTGTCGTATCGGATGAGGTGTTTTATGATCGGGAATGTAGATAGGATCAGCGGAAGTTGAGGGGTAGTCTGAGGATTCGCATTGTTCGTGTTCCACTGGAATGACAATCTTCCCCACTGGGGGGTACGAATAGGGACGGGAAGCTCTGGACAAGGTGGTACGGGTCTTGTAGCTGATGGCAGATTAGGACACACAATGTTACCTTTAGTTTTCCTTGAAAATCCCTCTGTTTTGGCAATACAGAAGTAACAATTTTCCAGATGACTGGTAGGCTGTCGCCAAATTATTGGAACAGCAAAAGACATATTTCCCCCCCCCCCCGCAACCCCTTTGTTAACTACACGTAACACGTTACACAACACACGTGTGGTGCCCAATTTTTATCTTGATCACCTACTTTACAGCCAAAATACAAGTAATATGTTTTTTTACATTGTCTGTAATTGATCGACTTTGTGATTTCAAAGTTAATTCCCCACAAATATAGCAGAAACTATTTGGAGAATTTTTACATGGACGACGATTGCGTTCCATTTAACACTATTGCAGATGAACTAGTACTGCTCACACTTCCACAATCAACTAAACGTTTCTTGTCTCACAATACAACAACAAGCAACCGTATTTTCAAAATACAACGGCAAACAAACATTTTTTCTTTCCATTAGTCAGCTATAGCTGGATGTGCCTGCCCTCCGCGCATAAAAGGGTTGTTTGGTTGCCTAGCTCTATTTCACCTGACGACATGTGGGACACTGGCAGCACTGGTAAATGACTTGGAGTGGGTGAGAGTGGCATGACGGGAGGGAGAGTGGAAATGGAGGAGTTCGACTAGGCACGCGTGTTGGCTTGATGTATTTGTTAGTTTTAAGTGATCTATAGTGTCAAATAAACATGTGTTTTTATTCAGTGGAATTTAAACTATTTAATGAGCTACCAGAGAAGTGTTGTTTGGATCAAATGCAACAAGGGTAATAAAACAATAAACCACCGCGGAGGGTAACACTCATTCAAACCACAAAAGAGAGAGTATGTTTCAAATAGTCCTTTAAAAGAACGGAAATTGTATGTATTTGTGTAAAAGATCTATGTTAAAGAACATTACCTCTTTCAAAGCGGGTAGGTTTTCACATATTTTTATGTGATTCGCTAACTAAAAAATATGAGTTTATAAAAAATGTGACGTGTAGGCAATTTTCCAAGGCCATATTCGTAATCAAGACATACAAATTACCTAAAATAGTTATTCTTGTCCCGTGTTATGAAAATCTTGTTTGGTTGTGTTATCGGTCTAGGCCTAACGAAGAGAGTCAGGCATACGCGAATTGATACACATGCAGTACGGTACATTCATTAGTGGACCAAGAGATGGCGTGTGAGTTATCAATGACAGAAGAGTTACGATATACAGCTACTCACACAAAATGCAATACGGATGAGATGATCTTGCACAGTAGCAAACTAAATGACAATCACCATGTATAAATAAAAGGGTAAGTGTTAAAAAGGAAGGAGGTAAATAAAAGAGTGACACAAATTTCCAATTCAATCATAAATAAGCGTCCAAATAAGTGACGGCCCAGATATTACCGTCACATGTTAATAATGATAGTATCCTCGTGTTGAGACTGTTCGCGTGAGACGGAATGTGATCCCTGACACGTCTGCCAACTTACCTCAGTGTCTTGTCGAGCCTTTGCCAAACCGCATCGCCGCTGTCACCTGGGTGAAAAGTGGTCCTATACACTACCAGCCAGATATTTCTAATTTAATTGTTCTTCCGTGTTTATTCTTCCTTTTGTATCTGAAATAATAATGTTAATTGGCTTTACGTTCCACTGACTACTTTTACACCCTACAGAGATGCCACGGGACATGAATTTTATCCCACAGGAGTGTTTTTACTTGCCAGCCAATCTACTGACACGAGGCTGACGTATTTGAGGACCTTCAAATACCACTGGACTGAGCCGGAATCGAACCCGCCAACTTAAGCTCAGAAGGTCAGCGCTCTATCATCTTGAGTTTCTCAGCTCGGCTTTTATGCACTTGAAGTGCAGTTTTTGCCGACAATATTAACAATTTAAAAGACCTTCATCTGGCACGTAAAAGAACTCCTGCGGGACTAAATTCCGGCACCTCGGCGTCTCCGAAAACCATAAAAGAAGTTAGTGGGACGTAAAGCGAATAACATTATATTCGGACACTCCTGACACTAAAAGCCATACGCCACTTCTTCAGACTTGACTGAATTGTAAAGAAAAGTCTACCATCCAGTCTTTTAACGATATTTGTGCATAAGATTGAAGAAAGTGAAATACTGTTTGGTGTAATGATTGATTCTAATGGCAGATTCTGTGTCGGATCGTACAGTGTTATCGCAAGTGTTCAGCACAACGGTGCGCTACTCATAACATGTGTAGCATCGTCTGCTTTCTCACTACAGGCGACGTCGACTTCGAAGAGGCCTGGTAGCACACACACCTTTGCAGCGGATTTCCTTGACCTCGGACCTGGGACGTCTCTACCTGCAGTGGACTCGTGAACGCGTACAGTGGCGCGCAGGTTGCCAAACTATCGTAGTTTTGGACGAGTCCCACTTGAATTTGGTCTACGATGATAGCCGTATACGCATTAGGTATGGACGATACCGTAGTGAGCGGTATAATACAGCATGCATTGTCCAGCGTTATACTGGCCAATGTCAGGCTTGGTTGGTGTAGGTTGCCATTGGGTATCGCCTACGATTTCCGTTGTAACATATTTTGGCGGATAATCCGGGTCCTTAAAGCTAAAATAAAATACACAAAAAGGTCTAACCACTCAATTTACTAAACTATGGTACTATTTACAGTTAGTTACAAGTTCGCCAAGGTTTGTGCTTTCCACTCGACACTGTTCTTAGGTACAAAACTGACCCTAACACACCGTCAGGTGACCACACAGCACTCCGGCGCGTCCAACTCCTGCTCCCCAATAGGCCTCTCGCAGTGCATCCACGTTCCAGGGCAGTTCACTTCCATGTCTGCCGCACGTCGCGTAAACAAGCCCGTCTTGAATCGCTGCAGTACTTGTTGACGCGCAGGTCTCGCGACTGTCTCGTAACTCACTAGTGATTGACAAAACACTGACTTGATCAAGACTTACTCTGCCCTCCCTCAGTTGCGCTCTTTATATAGGCCTGCGGAAGAATTTCGTAGTTCCCATTTCGAGACCATTCTGAATCCCTTCATTGTTAATCAGCCTCCAGCCTCTGCTAGGTGCTTTCTCCCGCAGGCCGCAGCAATTCGATGGCGCTAGTGCTTTGCTCGTTGCTTGCCCGCCCGGGTTGTCGCTTCTCGGCAGCATTGTAGCTTTTGACGAATCCCCGTACTCTCGGCCTTCATTGTCACAGTATTGAGGGTAATCTCTACAAGCAACCGGTGCCTATACGTATTTCTGCGCCTTGCTCGTTACCCAAGACCACCTGCTTAACGAGGTTTACTGGCATTGATAAAGAAGCAGTAGATTAGGTTTCATGCAGCTCCCATTTCCCTTTTATTTGCAAGCTACTCGAGCTCGTTTCCTTAAGCTGTAGGAGTTCAATTTTAATTTCAGTTGCCGAAAATTCGTATCATTATGTTTTAACTGTTTAATAACGATTTTTTCTTCTTCTGGATTCGTGATCGACTTTTAGCTCATTTTTGACGCTAAATTCTTGCAGGACAGCGCTCGAGCACATGTTGCCAGGAATGTTCAAGCTTTCTTCGAAACGCAACAGATAGACTACTTCTATGACCTTACTCTTCGCAAAACATGTCGCCTGTTGAATATATATGAAGGGATATAATCGGTCGACATGTAGCCCGTCTGACAAGGGGAACACCAGACGTGGTTTTGTTGTTGTTGGTGGTGGTGGTGGTGGTGGTGGTGGTGGTGTGATTCATACTTTCCCTGACGAGAGATCATTATCTCACTGTAAATTTGCCACAAAGTATTACTACCTAATATTCGGCTATTTGCGAGAAAAAAAGGCTCTGAAATATGTGTCATGGGACTTAGGGATTACATGATGTGGTCTTCCAGATTGCCAGATTTTTGGTGGTAGCATTCCGAATTTTTAGCCGGAAGGTTGCGCGGTCAATTCTCACTTACTGCTAATTTTTTCATTGTGTTTTTGTTTGACCTTTTTTTCGAAAATTTAAATGTTCAGGGCTGAAAATATTTTCCTCTGACGTGGGCACTAGGTCTGTAAACCAGGCGCCGCAATAATACAAATAGAGTGCGATGCCTAGGCCTACAGATGTTGGCCTTAAATTATAGTTACTGGTATGAAAGTTACAAACGTAACTTAGTGTACAGGCTATTCCTTGAAGATTACTGTAAATTAAAGCAATATACGTTTAAATTTTACAAAGCAGCAGTGGGTGTAAAATTATCTAATGATTGGCTATTCATGTTAAAGCACATTTAGTTATTAACAGTATCCGTCTTCATTGATGACTTCAAATTACTCTTTATTAGGTTCATTAAAGTAAACCCCCTCTCACAAGAAACACTTGACGAAAATAACATTGACATAAAACTAAGTAAATTGTGTAAAGTCGGATTTATTCTTTTTTTCTTTTTTGGCACAACTTTCTCTGGCTCGTTTAACTTCATCCCCTTGCCCAGCAATTTTAATTTATATCATTCATGTAGAGTGCTTGCTTTACTTTTTCAATGAATTGCGGAGTCGCATACAAGCAGCCTGGCAGGCAGTTCTTCTGGAGGACATCAAAAGCCTCTTTGACTCAACGCTAGATCGTCCAGCAACTGCCATTGCAGGTCGTAGAGATTTCACAGAATATTGATGTCACGTGTATTACACTTACACTTTCATCACGCCTTTATGTCAGTATTGGTAATATGTATCTATACTTCGTCCTCATGAACCCTTCATGGCGTTGTAATTTTCATAAACATGAGTGTAAAATCAGCAATACTGAAAGATCAAAAGCTTATGTGAATGACCCCCGGTGCTGTTCGAGCGATGATCCTGAAACTGCAGTTCAGATTCAAGATTACCCTATTGTTGCTTACCAGCGCGTTGTACGTAAATTTCTCAGTCTGTATGTGCCACGCTGTCAGTTTCTTCGTTAACAAGTATTTCTGCGCCTTGCTCTTCACCTAGGACCACAAGCTCAGCGAGGTTTACTGGCGTTGATAAAGAAGCAGTAGTATAGCTTTCATGCAGCTCCCTCTTCCCTTTGATTTGCAAGCTACTCGAGCTCGTTTCCTTAAGCTGTAGGAGTTCCATGTTCTCTTCATTTGCCAAAAATTCGCATCTTGTGTTGCAACCATTTAATAACGATTTTTCGTCTTCTGGATATGTTTGAGATGTTTCAAAAGCAACCGAATAAGGGACGTTGTCCATCACTTCTCTGCTACCCGTTTCAAAGTAATTTGGGATTTTTTCTTCCTCCTAAAAATAATAATGTGTATTTGTTCTTGTTTCCACACCGTATCCAGAAAATATTGTTTTAAACCTCCTCCTCACTTGTACCGTAAGCACACCCTGTCTTGAAGTCAGGTGTGATTGTTTGTCAGAGGGTCATCTGGATAAAACACTGGCTGTATTGCCCCCATTATTCCCGAGCTAAGCCCAGCCAGCGAGCGAGAGATCCCGAGATGGACCGTTCGATCGTTGCTATCACTTTCTAGAGGCATTTAAGGGAAGTTAAGGGTTGATGACCAAGCAGGATAAAAAGAAATGTTAAAACAACACTCTGACACTTATTCACATAAGCAAATAATAAATGAAAATATTCCTGATGATATTCTTTTTTACATTGAACTTCCATAATATTTTATTTCTTCCTCGATTTTGAGTGACACGTGTTCTTAATCTCCAGCCTTAATGTGCTGTAATGAAAACCAAAGAAAAATTAGGAGTCTTGCCTTTCCAAATCAAAATATTTGATTGAAAGAATTAAAAAAAAATAACATAGAGGTTCATAAAATAATTAAACAACTGTCTTGCTAATGAGGGTTTTACAATAAATGTGTTCAAAGCTTTACCAATTCAGAGTAGATGAACTCAACTAAATTTATCATTTACAGTATTTAATATTAGTCAATGACATCAACATGAACTTCAGTAGAAAATGAAAATTGATTTCAGAATTCTCAAAATTAATTAATTATTATTCTGATTATTATTATTATTATTATTATTATTATTATTATTAATCTCTCATCATTTAATTAACCTATGCTCCACTGTCACACGATCATGTTCTCATTAATTTTCCACTGCATCATTTACCTAATGATCGTCATTAGCATTCCAGAATAATTGTTTTCCAATTAATTATTATGACTTAGTTTCAGCATAACTCAAAGTAATTATGCGGCTAACGAACTTCTACTTCTGGTCTTTGTATTGCATTTCCATTCAAATTAATCTTAAAATCTTTCAAAGTTCAACTATAAATGTGTGAGAAATTTATGTTATCCACGTGTGAGCTAGTTAAATACATTTTATTTACAAATCGAGTGCCTTCGTAAGATAACGAGATGATCTTTCCTTTTAAATCTCGCTAATGAACAGAAATAAATCCTTTTCTAGTCTTCCTCGAATTAAGTTGATCAAATTTTCCCTTAAGGGCATGAAAATTACTTCTTAAGGCAGCACACAACGATGACTGTAATCTGCGTCGCAGCAAGTGCACGACCAGATCAAATTAAATTGGACGAACATGATACAAGAGAAATATACGTATTTACATATACACACACATTCACACTAGGAAACACGTATTTTATGTACATTATTTACATCGAATCCTGTTTTGGCAAGTTTATTCATGATTTTTACGAGTGGTCAGGTCACGTAATATCTAGCAGAAATAATCCGTGTACTGAAATTATTCTTCATTAATGGTGACTAGTGATCGAAGTCATGGGTATCACTTGGTAGAAACACATTTCACATATCGATGTGAGTTCATCTAACTCTTGAAATTATAATGGAAGATTCTAGTAAAATCCATGAGCACTACCATCGCTTGGGCTACAGGTTGAAACTATCGCGAGCGTGAGCCTTAATCGTATTATTTTTATTCCCTACCTGTGAAATACACTCGCAACACGTACTCCAATATTTATAATCTGTCTTGCGCTCCCAATACACAAGAATAAGTCAAATATCATCATTAAATCATCAATCGCTCAATTATACAACAAATATCCCTCAGGATTGGTCATATTCCAGACCCTTCATGAACAGAGCACATCCAATCTCACATATAAGGACTCTACTGTAAATTTATGGCTCACGAGCGTTTAATTCTGCTTTACCCGATCTTTAGTCAATATTATTATTATTTAAGTGATTATTACATCCACTGATCCTCGTGGAATATCATAAAATTAGATGACTTCATCATAAATACAGCAAGTGATCTTGAAAGACACTAGGTTCGGCCCTATTCACTCAACATGTACACGTAAATTTCAGTCCAATAACTTTCAACATTACAAGGGAAGTAGATTTATCGCGTGGTCAGTGATTTTTAAATATTAAGCTCCTAAGCATGGGAACTCATTCAAAGACAACCTACATGTCTACTCTAACAGATTCAAAATTTCATTCACACGTACCTAGTCTACCACGACACCTTAAGAAGTGGAAAAATGAAATGTTTCTAACTACAACAAACTAATAGATCTACGACTTAAAGAAGAAAGACCTCTAGTTGTACAAAAGGTGAAACAGATAAATTAAATTAAAAGGTACTCAAGTTTTAGATGGAGTTCGGTCCCCGTCGACAGTCAATTATTCCAGCATTTTCCTCCGGTCAGTCTCCTTCCAATTACCAGATACGCCTCACATTTTACAGCTCCATGGAGACTTTGTAGCAGGTGTCCCTCGATGAAGTTGTGTTATAGATGGTTGTGGAATTGTCCATCTTGAGGTGTTCAGCTTCTAAGACGACTTCTGTAGAGTTCTGGTCACAAGCTGTAGGCCTAACTGAGATGACAAGATTAAGTATTTGCACAAGCACACGTTGAACGTTAATAACTCGTCTACACAGTCACACTTAACTTAGTTCTTAATGCGTGTTTCACTCCATAGGAATTCGCTCATTATCTCGCTAAATTCTGGCAGAACGGGCGTCGACTGAACTGGAAATCATTTCTCCACGTGGTCGGATAACGTAGCGTCGCACATCCAAGTCTAGAGTTCAGAATAGCAGCACAGCGAAGAATATTCAGGGAGAGAGAGCAATACAGCGAAGGATATTCAGAGAGAGAGCAATTTACTCGTAACAAGGCCTTTTTATCTTATCGGCCTGGGAGGTGTGATCTTCAACGAGAACGATAATTGGCTGATGGGTCTCATTTAATTGGCTCAGACTATTCCAGATTCAGAATGTGAGTTGCGCGCGTGCGGCGGTAGTCACGTGATTTGCCTCGACCTTGGCACGGTCTGGGCCATGTATCACCCCTCCGAATGATGAAAAAAAACTCGTTCTTAGCTCGCCACTACTTCCCCAATGACACATTGCAGTTCCAAGCAGACAATAAAACTTTTAATTTCCACTTGTTGAAAATATGCACAATATCGCCAATTTTAACGGGGACAGTATGTTACCTCTGATGAAACCTTGGAGCGGAAGAATGTTGATCTTGGCTGTCCCAAATTGGTTACTTTCATTTACCGGTCTCGGTCTCATCCTTCGCTTTGACAACATGAAAGTGATGGAGGTATGAGTGATGCTAGTAGTGCCATTCCTTATGCAGCCAGTCCCTGTTATAAATGGTGTGAAAATGTTGCTCATAGGGTCAGTTGGTGCGTTCATTTTAGTGGGCTTGGCAGACTGATATGTAATAGCAACGGAAACCATCTCACTCCTTATTTCCCTGGTACGCCTCTTCAGTGACACCTAGGACACCTATGGCAGCTGATGGTGGAGCTGCTGGGGATCAAACCAGCGTTCGGGCTGAACAATTAACAGACATACAGATGTTCTTTGTTTATCCCTGAAACCCAGATTTCATAGTTTTTTTGTTGTATATGTGGACGAATCTGAGCCTGTGAATAAAAGGATGGTTTTCAATAGTTTAGTACTTTTTATATGAGAGTTTGGTGGTGGCGTGATGGTGGCATGGTCACTGGATCTCACCAAGCCGACCGCAGAGGGATTTTGGAAATGAAAAGTCACGTCCCTGTCGTTCGGGTAGTAAAACTGGAGTTCCCGTGCCTGTGATCACGGTTATGAATAGTATTGTAAATGCTGGTGGAAATCCACTTCCATCATAGAAATCCATTGTCCGTCATTTGCCCGTCAGTAACTTTCCTTTCGTTGAGGTATTACTATAGTTTTCCCAATCCTTAAGAGTTACCAAATTTGTTTGGAAAGTGATAATGAAACGATAGAATAACGTCCCTTTGTGTAATTATTACTTGTTTGAGTGATCCAGTCTATAATCCGTTCTTTTCTTAATGAAGTTCTAGCTAAATTTGCAATTTCCGACTGTGATAGTCTGCATTGTGTATTACTACGACGGATCCTTCGGGAACATTGGGCAGTAATTGCGCGTAGTTCTTGACCTTGCAAGCAGCCTGCACGTGTTCGACCTCGTAAGCATAAATCGCCAGTCTGAATCTCGGCTGTAAACATGGTGAGACGGTTATCATTGCAACACCGTATTTTCGCACCTAAAAGTTCTGATTTCATCTTAATGGTCGTGCGAACAATTTTAACTCTCGCTATTGGTGTGCAGAAAATCCTGATGGTGTTTATGAAATCCCTCATTATAATAGGAAATTGGTGTTCGGTGTGCTATTGGTGCAACACGAAAAATTGGGCATATATTATTCGAAATGACGGTAAATGCAGGGAGGTACCAAGATGACATTTTGACACCGTTCTTCCATAAGTTAACGGAAGAAGAAAAATCGGGTAGGTGGTTTCAACAAGATTCAGCTCCTGCTCATACAGCAGAGGATTCCCTTCTTACAATCTCAGAAGTGTTTGCATACAGAGTGATCAGTGCTGGTCTCTTTCCACCCCTCGTTCTACATATTTAACAGTGTGTGATTTTTATTTGTGGGTTAAACAGAAGGAAAAAGTGTATCGAACAAATCCTCACACATTGGAGGAACTGAAAGAAAACATCACGAATGAATTCAGAAACCTTACAGTCGCAGAACTCAATCGCGTCAGCCAGAATGTGGTTACCAGATACAATGCCTGTGTACCTCAGGCAGGATGACACTTCCAGCATTCTTTATAAGGGAAAGATTTCGTATAAGAGTGTATACACGCTTAAACCAGGGCGGCCGCGTGCGACATAGGTTTGGCAGAGGTAGCTGCCATAGCACAAACACCGTGCGTTCGGTCTTGGTTTATATGAGAGACCCTTTATATGAAGTGTGTTGCCAACGAGTGCATCATTCTGATTAGCTCCGCCATCTTTTAGCCATTACTCAGTCAACTGATTTAAAATGTGTATTTTTTTAAAATTATTAAACACGAGGGATTATTTTGTATTAGTTTTGAAATGCGTGTGAATTTACGTAAATACGCGAGTCTTACGAAAATTTTACGCCGGTTGTTGTTATAATTATGGTTGCAGGAACCGATCCGGAAAGGGTTTTAAATGAAGTTGGGGGCCGATGACCTTCGATGCTAGGCCCCTTAAAACAACAAGCATCATCAAATGAAATTGGACAGTTCATTTCACCGTATTAGCTACTTTGCTGGATATATTCTCGAATTCATGCTTTTATGGCTTTTCATCTCCTACAGGACCAGGTTATAAGTGCCGCCTAGCGTCAAGTTGGGATTTCCCATACATTATGATAACAATAATACTCGTAGCAATAAAATAGCAAAACCGATAGTAACAAATAGAATGTTTCCGTACTGAGTAGCTCACACGGTAGAGCGCTGGCCTTCTGAGCCCAGCTTGGCCGGTTCTATAGTGACTCAGTCCGTGGTATTTGAAGGTGCTCAAATAAGTCAGCCTCGTGTTGGTAGATTTACTGGCACTTTAACGAACTCCTACGGGATTAAATTCCGGCACCTCGGCGTCTACGAAAACCGTAAAAAAGTTGTTAGTTGAACGTAAAATGAATAATATTAATTACATAGAACAGGGCCTATCGAACGCCCAAAATCTCACGCGTGCAAACTGAGGCGCAGAGTTCCCGTGCACATTGCATCGGCCCCACTCGGCTCGACTCGGACCAACGCTTCGTCTCTGGGCTACTCGGCTAAGCTCGGCTCAACTCGGCTCAACTCGGCTCGGATTTGGAGCACTGCGGAGCAATTGAGGAAGAGGGTGACAGGCGGAGCGAGTGAGACAGGCGTGGGGAAAGAGAGAGAGCGCTTTTGCTCCAAATCGAGGAGTGGCGGTCTGCACTCTGGTCAACCAAGCGACGTCGTCTTTTGGACCGCGCGCAGTTCATACACCAGGTGCATTCACACTGAGAGGTCCTGACATAGAATGTTTAAAATACAGCGTATACTAACCGAACCGGGGCACAGAATTAGTTGCAAATCTCGGGAATCAAACCGCGCGTGGTCTGTAAATAGAGTCCTGAATAAAAGTACGCCGGGACCAGGACAACTGCTTATATTGCTTTAATTTTAATGTTTAATATTGTGGTATCTGCATTTTAAGTTTAATGTTTAGTTCAATATTTTAATATTATAATAATTTAATTAGTGTGTTCATAAACCTGTATATTATTATATGAAGACGTTACATAAACCTCAGTGGTATGTAAATTATCAATAAATTCAAATTCTCCTCGTCGGCAATGATGCGTTCGGGCCTCCGTTTTAGTTGTTTCTTTTCAAATGATTTTTAGACTGTCGATTCTTCTTCTGAACTCTCTTCTATTGTGGATCATCTGTAGTGTAATTCCAACCTCTTCTGCATCCCTCTTGACCTTTTCTACCCACTTAGAGTTGGCTGTTAACCCCATGACGTATTTGAAGATCTTGGTCAGTCATTTGTCATCCACTCTTACTGGGTGTGCGTAGAATTTTAGCCTTCGTTTCCGCATTGTTTCCGTGATCTCTTTAGTGTACTTGTAGAGCTTCTCGTCTCTCCTTTTCTTCCAAGTCCCATCATTAGTCTTCTGCAGTCCCAAGTTTTTGTCAGAATCTTCCTTTCCTTCTTTCTGAGTACTTGCAGCTTCCCTTTTTTAAATTTAAAATAAGGCAGTTGAAGCGTACAGTCCTTCCAGTTTTATTACTAAGTTATAATATAGGATTTTTGCCTTGTAGGGTATTTCCCGTTTGTTATATCTGTTCTGTGCTAGCTTTGTAGGTCAGGTTTAATTTTCTGGCTCTTGCCTCGTTTGTCTCTTTATCCAGCTCGTTCACTTAAATCCATTTACCCAGGTATTTGAACTTGTCTGTCCTTTTAATCTTGCCATGTTTTATTACCTCCATATACCTGACGCTTTGGTGCTTGCACTCTATACATTCACTCTTTTCCTAAGAGACTCTAAGGCCGGGCGCACATTGAGAAGCAGCTGGCCGCAGAGCAGGGAAGAGCAGAGCAGGACAGCGCGAAGTTTACGAAACTGCGAAGTACACGTGAGCGCACATTGCCACGCAGGGTCTCGTCGGTTTTCAGAAAGAACATGTTTTCTTTAGTATTGGGGCATGCAGTATAAGGAGGCTCTTTTTTTTTTCTTCAAGCTTTCGTGATTGTTTCTCATTTTGATAATTATCTTCACAATTTCCCTTTTGCTGATGACAACAGGAGTGTTGACTTTTATTGATGGGACCGTGGATGAACATGTGTATCTAAATATACTGAAAGAACATTTACGACCTAGTGCTCAAAAGCTTGGAATACTTGATCCATTTAAGTATTACCAAGATAATGACCGGAAGCACAAAGTTCATAAAGTACGGACGTGCCTGCTGTATAATTGCCCAAAAGTACTCGACACACCTCCACAGTCATATGGACTAAGCAAAAAATCTAAATTCATTATTATCTTTATATTTATTACGTCACACCGACACAGATAGGTCTTGTGGCAACGATGGAATAGGAAAGGGCTCTTGTGGAATAATAGGCTGCCATTCCTCAACAGACATTCAGACACTTCATTGTAAGTGTCTTCTTCAGCAGAGTTAAAGCCGTCATAACCCCATGTTAATGTCCAATAATGGGGAACGTAATACGGGCTCCCTAAATGCAATTTCAGGCAGGTGTCCGGATATTTTGAATCAGGTAGTGTATATTACCATGCTCCATATACAAGTTAATATACACCAGGGAGTTTTACAGAACAGTCAAAGAGTAGTTACGGGGATACTAACCACCTAGTTTTTGCTTCAAGCGAACAGATGGAAGTATAGTTACTAACAATAAAGAAAACTGTGAGCTCTTGATAACTATTTTACAGAGGTGCTAAACTATGAAGAACCTCTGGAAGGACTAGATTCCCAGGAACAAATTCCCGACAACCCAGATTCCATACCACCGAGATCAAGCAGATAATCAAGGAGCTCAAAGATTAAAAAAAACCACCAGATGGCATTATGACAGAAATGCTGAAGATCGGAGGAGAAATCCCTGCATAAAGAATCCACGGGCACATGGAAAACTGAGAAGATCCCGAATGTCGGAAAATGTGGGCTCATACACCCGCTCCACAACAAAGGTAACTGAACGGCCCCGAAAACTACAGAGGGATCTCCCTACTACTCACTATCACCTATAAGGTACTATAAGTCGAGAAACTCTACACGTTCACTAAAAAGACCACGGAAACAATGCGGAAACTAAGGCTGAAATTCCTCGCACATCTAGTAAGAGTGGATGACAAACGATGCTTTAGCCCTGCTGAACAGAGTTGAAGATCAAGCAGATCACCTCATTGGATAATACCACGCTGGTTTCCGAAAGGGGAAGTCATGCGCGGAACATATATTCAACCTTAAAAGCATTCTGAGAACAACAGCAATAAGGAGCCAAAACACCGTGGTCATCTTTGTTGACTTCAGAAAAGCATACGACTCGCTCAAAAGATGCTGGAGGGCCTGAATGAAATCGCCGACAAAGTGGGTCTTAGGCCGGGAGCACATTGGGACGCAGGCGAAGCAGCTAAAGCAGCGCAGAGCAGAGCAGATTTTTGTAATCCACACATATCATTGCACCATCGCAAGTTGGCAGGCCGGTTCTGCACCTACTTCCGCCTACCACGCGCAGTCTTCGAAACACAGTTTCCTGCGCACGTGTCACGTAGTTAGTTAAGAAATGGAGGAGAAAATTACCACAACCGTTCGGTCTCACCATGTTTTGTAGGTGCTATGTGAATCATGTGGACTGCAATGCAGTATGTACGTATGTACACGCATCGTGAGAAAATGGCTGACCAGAATTTAATGAAAATCGGTATGTAAATTCGGGGAATAAGACACTACAGTCTAGGCTATAAATAATTTTATTCACGCTGGGTAACAAGGTAGTTTAGAGGAAGGCCTAAAATGTAATCCTCAGATATCTATGAAACAATCCGTGGCCCAAGTTCTCGCAACATTGGGTATTTAATACAAAGATCTAATGATGATTATGGAGAGCATCATCACCGACTCCGTCTCCGTCATCCACCATCACATTTATGTAAAGAGAAAAGTACGGAAAATAATTTATCATGTCTTGTCAAATATAAATGCAGACGCGATCACAACAGATTGTCAATGTTGATTGATTTTAGTATCTTGTGTCTTGCGGCGACTAGATGAAAATCTAGCAGTACATTTGTAAATAAATATATTCTCCCTTTCCCCCACTCTGATCCTATTTATGAATTTACCATGCAAGTTGGTCGTGCGGTTAGGATCGCCTTGCTATGAGCTTGCATTCGGGAGATAGTGAGTTCGAACCCCACTGTCGGCAACCCTGAAGATGCTTTTCCGTGGTTTCCCATTTTCACACCAGGCAAATGCTGCGGATCATCGCCATAAGACCTATCTGTGTCGGTGCGACGTAAAGCAAATGGCATCTTATTGCGAAAAGTTGGTACAATCTATGGCTAACCGTTTAAGAGCCGTGAAAAGCGCTAAAGGATATCCTACAAAGTATTGACTGTTAAAAATATTCTGTTATTAGAGATAGCTCAGGAACTACTTGAAGGTGTATGAGTTTTACTTTGACCTGTTTCAGACATGTTTGAAAATAATGTACTGTATTAATTTTCTTTCTAAGTATAAGAAATAGGGGTTGATTTACTTTGTACCTTAGTAGAGAAATGTATATTTGTTATACCAGAACAAAGACTAAAATAAAGTAATGGTTATATTTTTTGTTGAATCCAAATAAACAAGCTTTGCTCTACTCTCTACTGTACGAGTTTCGTTTTGACTCACTGTAACACCAACGCCACTGGTCGGACGATGAGAGAACCTCTCACACAGGGCTCACGATCTCATACGAATTTTTGTTCCGACTAGATGAGGGGATGCTTGAAAATCCACAGCCTGTTTGTAGTCATTCGACCAGGTCAGGAATGGAATGAGTGAAGCCCCTCTCTAGCAGCGAGGATAGCAATTGTGCCGGCTGACACTTAAAATTAGAATCGCCTTACAACATTTATCAACAGTCAGCTCCCTTGCATCACTGAGAAGTAAACGCACAATAAAAAATAATGTGAGTGAAAATCTCATATAGCGACCACTCGCGGGTTAAAGTAGCGAAAGTTCATATTCAGGAAACTGTAGTATTGCGTACTGTCAATTGTTACTGTAGATACGATATGGGAGAGTGAAAACATCGCTGTTACTGTAAATTTTTTGGTTGTTTATATTAAATGTGTAGCACTTTAGATTTTTAATATTATCCAGAACAGTAAAATATTAACCCCATCTGGCATGGACTTTTAAACACGAACTTACGATTTCGCGGTCCCTTCGAGCTCGTGTTAACAAGGTTTTACTCTATTTTGATATGGCTGTACACTTAATACGTCTTATATTCCTTTCAGTGTGTCATTATATATATCCTATTGGCTTACAATTACCATCATTGAGATTTTTATTACCGTTCTGCTGATTTTTTTTTCTTTTGAAAATGATTGCTAGCGTAATCATTTTATATTTACTCTGGTTGAAAGTCGAGGGATGTGCACTATGTAAATTTAAAGTAGTTCAGTTCTGTCAGTACCATTTGGTCAATGTATTTCTTTGCGAAACTCGAGCATCTTTAGGTAAGTACCTTGTGGCTTTTCTTGTATAGTTTGTTGTGAAATTCGTAAATACATGGTGTGCTACATAACTCTGCGACCTCAAATATTCTGGAAATGAAACGAAATGTGACCAATCTAGTTGCGCAGGAATGTACCAATGTCAGGGTTTCGCACAATGGGAAGGTATGCACAATCCAGAAAATTAAACAAATGGGGCATGTATGTTCTGTCTGGAGAACTGAAAACTAGAGGTACAAATAGTGATAACAGACTTGATTTCACTCTTTTAAACCTTATTCCTTCATAAATACGTAGAATGTTTCTACGAGACTTGTGCAGATGATGGCAATGGTACGTGGTGAAGTACACCGTCGATCTGGGTAGCGTTCAGCGTGCATTGTCGCAGCTGTGTTCGCGTTTCTCTGACAATCGCCGTAAATTAAAATGTCTAGTGTTCCTTCATTGTTGAAGACCGGTATACCTACTAAACGAAATCAAATATAAAAACACCAGAACAGGATTAAATTTATCAATACTGTACCAGTAAAATAAGGCATGAGGGTTTGTCAAAGGGGTGTATGGTTCTTCCGGAGCGGTGCAGAGAGAGGTATGCAACATGATAGTATATATTTTTTAAACAACATTTATTTCCTTCATTGAACACGAACGGTTGATTCCCTATCATGTCTCCTGATAATGGATTTACAAAAGAAAAAAGCTAGCTTTCGTTGAAATGATTGAATGTAAAGAATGTTTATCACGCAGATAGGCTTGTCAAAAATAACGAACTTTTCTCCAAGTCCTTAGAATTTCTCTTAACCCTCCGTTGGTCGCGCCTCATTTCTTAACGTCGCTGGTCGCGGGTGAGCGGATCGTTCACCATTAATGTAATATGATTTTTGAGGCCTTTATTGTTATTATTTTTGGTGTTATTGTTTTAATTTTGATACTTTTTATTCTTTAATTACTTTTTTGTTGACAGGTTAAGTTAAGTACAATATTCATTGAAACAGAATACACATAATTATGCAAACACCATGGTGACTTACTCTCCTACGGAATAGCAAACTTTACAGCGCTGTACAGAGCCCTCAAATACTTCTCGTATCGCTGCCAATTTATCGACGGATTTCCTTTCATTTCTCGTCTGAGCATCATCAAATCGGAGACATCTCAAAAGTAAGTTAAATCTCCGGTATGACATCACTAGGCGAAATATTTCTGTAGCTGTCCCATCCGTCGCCCACGCTGTCTTCACATTCTGTGTAATACGTGTGACACCTGGTGGATGAATCACGATGTTTCTTTTCTTCCTACGTTTGTTGGGGCTAGGGGGATGAATATTCCACAGAGTAATGTTGTTACGACCAACGTATTGGGGATCAGGCTCGACTGGCTGACCAGGAACGGCTTCGTCCACAGAAACATCAGATGCGCTGTCGTGATCGCTGTTGGCGGGTGGCTCTGTATCTGAGTACTCAGAATCTTCATTATTGCATTCAGCTAAGAGAACTGCTTCATCATCCGACTCCTCTAATAACCAATTACAAATCATGAAATCTTGATTCATGACTTGTAGGCTTATATGATAGGAATAATGTGGAAGTTGGAAAAAATGTAACGCCAATGGTCGCGGGTGAGCGACTCGCTCACTTATAGTGCACTGTGGTCATTAACGGTTGCCTGGCTGGTAATGAAAGTCGCGCCGCACCCTGCAACATTGTTGGACTTGCTCAGAACATTCCAAAATTCAGCTACTCGGTGATTAAGAAGTATAGTGCTACTTAGCTTCGCACGGCACATCTTTAAAAAGGAAAGTGAGCGCCGCGCTCACCCCGCGACCAACGGAGGGTTAAATGAAAACAAACTATATCTTAAGATAACGAATTCTTCTAGTAGAGTCTTTCTTGAAAATAAGTTCATACTTTTAGTGAACGGAAAATGATTAAATTAAATATTCAATCACTTGTAATGTGAATTCTGTTTAGAGTTCTGTAGCACTTGACGCAAACCTTTGTTACAGTTTATCTAAATATTTAACACTGAAATTTGCAAAAATTGTGAAATAGTAAATAAGGTTTTTCTTGTAAAATTTAATCTTGTCCTTTAAACAACTGCGTTAGACCCGAACGATTTCCCGTTAAAGTTTATAGTGTTCGTTTAGCTACCCATTCAAAAATCACTGATTCTGCCGTTCCACAAATGGAAAGTTAGTCTGGTGGAACCACCAAGTTTTTTAAAGGACTTACATAACCTGTATTACTGGAACACTGGACTGGAGAACATGTAGTTCAGCGAACCACACGTTGAGTCGCCTGTAGTCGGAGGTCGTAATGTCCACCATGGTACCACGTTTGATTCCCTCGTTGAACCAAGGTCCGATGTCCCACGTCGATCTTCCCTCGTTGACACGTGTAGATGATTGCGATAGGCACTCGTCAGGATTTATCGTATTCAGATATAGTCGTAGAACACGAAAAAATTCTACCGACTATCTTTAACTTTGGGAGTGTCCTATTTAACATAGCACATTATTTGATAAAATGCACACGAGTGGGTTTTTCAATCGCTGGCAGCATATTTCAAGACTTTTTACTGGAAATCATAGTCCATTACACGCCTAATTCTATCATCCCTAATTAATGTCACTCGGATATCACAGTTAATTAGAGCCATAGTTTATTGTGAATAATTATGAGTGTCGTTACTTGGGAACGAAATTTTCTTCCACTGATAAAAAACAAATTTAAAGATAGTGTCACTAGAAAACAGAGTTTGCTAACGAAATTATATTTTACAAATGCTTTTGCAGAAATCAAATCTGAGCATACACACTCCAGTTCCTTGAGAAATTTTCTGCACCCATTATATCATTTCTCAGTCATGATTCAACTCCTATTATAATATCTGGTAAGTATATACCTATTAAATCATTTAATTATATTCCTTTCTTTATAATACTTCTACAGTTCAACACTTAACATTTTTATATCATCCCTACTTGACTTCCATATCCCTGTACCCTTAATCACCGCTCCCTAGACCATCCCGTTTCCCTGAATGTACGTCCCTATAATCCATCTAAAGAAATTTCCACTGCAGTTTAAGTGAAGGCAATCTGAGCTCAGATCCGTATCTCCTACCAACCCATTAGTACCTAGAAATCTCACTCCCAGTTTCCCACATACCCACTCCATAGTCTCATTTAAATCCCCAATCACCTTCCCGTCAGTATCCCTCTTACACAGTATTCCACTGATAACAATCTCCACTTCCTTAAACTTTACCCGTGCTGAATTTGCCAGATCCCACACATCCCCAGCTATGTTCGTACTTATACCTGCTTGCCTTACGTTGTTGGTACCAACGTGAAACACTGCCACCTTCTCCTTTCCCTCCTCCTCCTCTACTTTCCTCAACATCTGCCTCAACCTAATTCCTGGATAACATTCTACCCTGGTTCCCTTTCCTCCTCACACTTTCGCCATATGTCTAACAATGGAATCCCCCATGAGCGGAGCCTCAAACCTACCCAACACATTTGATCCCCTCCCCTCCTGGTCAGCCCTATCTTTCCTGACAGCTGCGGAAGCTACTTCCTCCTCCCTTTTCTCCCTCCCATGCCCCTGTTCTACCTGTCTTTTCCTATCCTCTATATTTCCTTTTCCTACATTTTCCCTTCTTCCTACTTCTACATTTCTCAGCAAAAGTTCCCTGTTCCTCATCTCCCCTCTGTTGTTCTACCTACAGTGTCTCGTACCGATTTCTCACAGACACCTGTCCTGAATTCTGATCCTGAATAGAGCCCTTAGCCTGCAATCTCCTTCCCCTTAGAACATTAGACCACCTGTCTTCTAAATTTCCCCCTTTCCTTCCCATCCCTCTTTTATGCCTACTGTATCCTGTACATTGTTGGAGGGAAGCCTTCCTTCCTTCCTTCCTTCCTTCCTTCCTTCCTTCCTTCCTTCCTTCCTTCCTTCCTTCCTTCCTTCCTTCTGAGAGAATCCTAATTATCTCCCTCAAATTCTCTAACTCCTCCCTCACACTCCGTAATGCCTTGCAACACCCACAGTTCCTACACTTGCACTCCTTAGCCATTCTTTACGGAAAAATGGAAAGAAAAAGCTTATTATGTGCGAAAAAAAATGAAGGGAAAGAAATGTCTAGAATAGTACAAAAAGAATACACGAAAATAAGGTAAATAATATACTACTGAACTACAATAGTACTTAGTCGTACTATATCTTTAACCTACAGCACCCTAACAAGATAAAAACTTACGTTAATTACTGAATACCGAAAAGAATACACAAGATTAACACAGTTCTAAACTGCCGTTACGCCTATCCTAATTACAACAGATTTTTAGCTAGAGAATTTCTACTGCATGTAGGCTATGTACAGTCGGTAGCCCTAAGGCTGGTTGGATCCTCAACAGCTCCGTCATCAGCTGTCATACATAGATTGCCTAGGCATCACTGAAGACGCGTACTAGGGCAATGAGGAGTGAGGTAGCTTCCCGTTGCTTCCCGCACCGTGCCAGAAGTTGCTATTACGTATCAGTCTGCCAAGCCCACTGAAATGCATGCATCCACCGACCCTATGAGCAACATTTTCATAGCAGGGACTGGCTACATAAGGAATGGCATTACTAGCATCACACATACCTTAGTCACTTTCATATTGTCAAAGCCAAGGATGAGACTGAGACAGGTCAATGAAAGTAACAAAATTGCTCTAGCCCATACCAGAACACATAATGCACTGTAAACACTAGATCCCGCCAGCAAAGGCATAGACTTTCTACTATACTACGCAAATATTTTACAATAATACAATAAGTACGCTAATTTCTAATAAGATACTCGAATAATGTTAATTTCTTTACGTTCCACTAACTACTACTTTTTACAATTTTTGGGGACGCCGAGTTGCCCGAATTTAGTATCGCAGGAATTCCTTTACGTGTCAGTAAATCTACCAACACAAGGCAGACGTATTTGAGACCTTCAAATAACATCGGACTGAGCCAGGATCGAACCTGCCAAGATGGGGTCAGAAGGCCAGCGCCTCAACCATCTGAGCCACTCAGCTCGCCAGGATATTAATAAACACTACAATAATTTTAAACTACGTTCAGACATATACTAATTACAGTATGTTACTACTAAGCGCAAACAGAAATGAAAAGTGTAGATTTGCAATTCGCAAGAACTACTCAAATATTACCAACAAAGCTAAATGCGTAGACAGATTATTAGTACTATTTTATCCTACTATACTCTAATAGATACACACGAATATAGCAGACAAGATACTACACTCATGTTCATAAAAACCAGAACACCTTGAAAGAATAGGGATAGGAAGTTCGTATTTACAGGACATGTGCATTAGTAAGTTCTGAAGAAATGATTAGCATTTGAACCATGTCGCCCCTCAGGTTCCAGGTTCACATCGATATCTCGGTGCACCACCACAGACTGCTAAAATGTGCCTGCGGCTCTCGTGGTCGCTATAAACCGAATGTAATGGATCAGTGTGATTTGAGCAGACATGCAGGATGTCTCGCAGACGTATGCGAGAACCGTACCGTCAAATGAGTCAGTTTGAAAGAGGGAGCGTTATTGAAATGAGAGAACGTGATGCATCCATCCGGGAAATTGTTGCTCGTGTCGGACGAAGTGTGTCGGCAGTGCAAGAGTATGTACAGAATGGTTCACAGAAGGCCGTAGAACACGACGAGATGGGTCTGGTCGTACCAACCAGATCACCCCCCAAGAAGATCGACACCTCATTCGAACGGCATTGCAGGACAGATCTTCGTCGTCCTCGGCTCTGGCGCAACAGTAGAACAGTGTAACACATCGTACACTATCAGGAGTGACAGTCCGTCGCCGTTTATTACGGTCTGGGTTACCCGCGCGTCGTCCACTTCTCCGCATATCTTTGACTAATGTGCATAAACAGGCTAGACTGCTATGGTGTATGGAACGACGTCACTGGGGACAGGAAAGGCAGCTGATGGTTTTCGGGCGAATCCAGGTTGTGTTTGTTTGAAAATGAAGGCCGCATTTTGGTTCGCCGCAGACAGAGGGAGAGGCATCACACTGACTGCATTCGCACAATACATACAGCGCCAACTCAAGTCCTTGGGGTGAAGGGTGCTATTGGGTACAACCACCAATCACAGTTGGTCATGTCCAGGGCACTGTGACCAGTTTGACCTACGTGAATTACATCCTCCGTCCCGTAGCCATACCCTTTCTACACGACACCCTAGACGCCATATTTCAGCACGACAATGCGCGGCGACATGTTGCTGCACGAACACGCGACTTCTTGTTGTCCCAGAATGTCAGCCTGTTGCCCTGGCCCGCCCGATCACCGGACTTGTCGCCTATCGGAAATGTGTGGAATATGGTGAAACGACGGGTGCGGCACTGTGACCCAATGCCAACCACCAAAGATGAACTGTGGAACCAGGTGAATGCAGCATGGGTGGCTATACCCCAGGACGCCTTTCGCGCCTTATACGCGGCGATGCCCATGGAACACGTTATCAGTGCCATGGAGGACCCAGTGCCTACTAGGCAAGAGGACACATGCTGAACCTAGGTGACTGAAACGCTAATCGGTTGTGCAGAACATGCTAATGAACATGTGCTGTGAACATGAACTTCCTTTCTCTAGTCTTTCAAGGTGTTCTGTTTTTTATGAACATGTGTGTATCTAAATATTCCGTATCTACACGTCAACTGAAGTGTGGTTATATTACTTTCACAGCTGGTGGATTACCATTATTTTCCCTACTACGCGGGATGGAGAATGAAAGTGTCCTGAAATGCTGAAAAATAAGAGGTGGTCTAAAATAATTTGTTAAAACTACGCCGGGATTTGAACTGAAATATTATTGGGATATAGGAATTTCTGGATGAATAAATGAGGGTGCAAAGTACAAAATATGCGGGGTGCTTAGAACTACAAATTATCTGAATACAGTAATCGGCTGATTCTTGTATTTGTTTACTCAGCTACCATATACTCTTTGATCTCGTCGGAATGCAGCAAACAGTCGTCAACCATCCTAAGACTGTTGAATAATTATCCAGTTAAATACCGTGTATTCTTTTTAACTTATTTTTAAATCGAAGCATACAGGCGTATCTCGTTATTTAATTGAATAAATTATTACCTTCGTGATAGTTCGAGCGGATATCTACCGAAAAGCTGCGGAAGTACAACTCCATATGATAAACTGCCTTTGTAAGTATTATACCAACGAACCTACAGATATTTGAAAATATTTTTAAAAATATTATTACCTAAATGATTTCCTAAACCTAAATTCGAAACAAAGTACACCTAGGAAACGCAATCTACTGAACACCTACTGAACTACTTGTTATAAAATTCAAATATACATCACTACTCCCAATTTCTACAAACAAGCACTAAACACAGATATATAAATAGCACAAATGGATCAGACACACACAGTTAAACAATTTCAATAGGTTTTAACTACTTTATGACTGCGATAATGCAAGAGCACTCTCAATAGCCTACCATTCACAAACGAATCCAACAATGGATCCTGCACTGGTCATAGAATGAATGCGTCGTTTATTAATGGCCATTGTGCATTTACGCTTCTTATGTTGTTCGTTTTCTTTTTTTTTGCTAGGGGCTTTACGTCGCGCCGACACAGATAGGTCTTATGGCGACGATGGGATAGGAAAGGCCTAGGAGTTGGAAGGAAGCGGCCGTGGCCTTAATTAAGGTACAGCCCCAGCATTTGCCTGGTGTGAAAATGGGAAACCACGGAAAACCATTTTCAGGGCTGCCGATAGTGGGATTCGAACCTACTATCTCCCGGATGCAAGCTCACAGCCGCGCTGTTCGTTTTTTCTTGCTATACCAAGTTGGCTTGACCATTCGAATAATAATAATAATAATAATAATAATAATAATAATAATGTGTGTCCCTCCACCCCTTAGTCCCGTCTCCTGATACGGGGTCGGGAATGATGTGAGCAGAAATTATATGGCATATTTTACACCGGGATGCCCTTCGTGTCGCAAACTCCGTTGAGGAACTAGTAAGGATGAAATAAATGTTGGTGGATGAAATTGAGTAAGGAGATGGCTGTGGCGTATGAATAGTAACTGTCCCGGCATTTGTCTGAAGTAAAAATGGGAAACCACAGGAAGCCGTTCTCAGGGCAGCCGACGGTGGCGTTCGAACCCATTCGTCTCCAGTATGCGGAGCGTAGCATCATAGTCGCAGCTCGTTCACACGCGCGGCCACTCCACTGGGTGGTGGTGGTGGTAATAATAATAATAATAATAATAATAATAATAATAATAATAATAATAATAATAATTCGCCGAGCGAGTGCCTACGCGTTTGGGTCACGTAACTGTCAGCTTCCATTCGGGGATTAAGAAAAATTGCCATAAAAATAATAATTTCATGTAGCTATTACAGCTGAATTCAGGCCTTGTAAGGCAGGCCATCCAGTGAGGTTGAGCAGCATCTACCGTATAGGGGCCCATTCACAGTCGAGCCGGTTGGCGAGCCCGTCCATGTATAAAATCCACACCCCGAACCCGACTGGCTCGACGGTGACCATACACTGGCGAACCCGTTGGCGGACCAGTCCGCCAGTCTGTATTGCAAATAGTAGGTCTATGTGCATTCCCTAGTTTTTGTTATAGAGAAAGTGGGTTCGAATCCCACTGTCGGCAGGCCTGAAGATGGTTTTCCCTTGGTTTTCCACTTTCACACGAGGCAAATGCTGGGACTGTACCTTAATTAAGGCCACGGCCGCTTCCTTCCAACTCCTAGGCCTTTCCTACCCCATCGTCGCCATAAGACCTATCTGTGTCGGTGCGACGTAAAGCCACTAGCAAAAAAAAGTTTTTGTTATGGCCCAACGAAAACATTCCAAAGTGGCTGTAGCTGTTGCAGAATTTGTGCAATGATGAAGTAAAGAAGAAGAAACGTGTGTGAATGAAGGAATGGTTGAGAGATAAACTAGGATTTTCACACGTTAGCCTATTAAGAACTCTGTGCGTACAAGAACCTGCAGATTATAAGAACTTTCTGCTTACGGATAGCGACAGTTTTTGCGAAAAATTGTTGGAGTTGATTCGGCCAAACATATAGAAACAGGAGACACACATGAGAGATACCATCTGTGCTGAAGAGAGGTTAATTGTAACATTGCGATTTCTAGCGACAGGGAAAAGTTATGAAGACCTGAAATTTAGCAGTGTAATATCTCCTCAGCTACTTGGAAAAATCATTCCTGAGACGTGTTGGGCAATCTTCGATACGTTGCAGTCGGAATATTTGCACGTAAGTGGGCCTGCACAATTTTGATTGTGATGTATTATATGATCGTTTTTATAAAACAAACGTAATATTCTTTTGAAAGTGATTAGTTTGGGAAATGTTATTTCACTACTAATTATGAAATACAGAAAATTCCACTACTGTAGTAATGTATGATACATACTTACAGTATTAACAAGTTAAGTGCAGAGGCGCGAGAGTCATATATGTCATAGCACAATGGTCTATAGGCTAATATTATTTGTACGAGAGTATCGGGAGACCATGGATTCTTCTTCTTCAAATTACTATTATTACTATTATTATTGTTATTGTTGTTGTTGTTGTTATTAGTGTTCGAATGTCGCACGAACACATGGAAGGTATTGCGTGACGCAAGGATGGGAAAGCTCCAGGACTAGCCCGGTACATTTCAATAAATTCTTCCCGGAACTGCTTATTCTTCTCAGAAGTAATTGTTATTTGAGGTAGGCCTAATTAACTCACACAGAAACCAAATTAAGCTACAGACGAAACCACAGTGAGCCGGTCTGGTAGTGGCCATACACACACTGACGGGTTGGCGAACCGGTCGGGTTCGCTGGTTTAGCAGTCGAACCGCCAACACGAACCCAACCCTCAACAACCCCCCATACACATTCGAGGCGGTCAGTGCGACCAAGGTCACGAACGGGCTCGCCAACCCGCTCGACTGTGAATGGGCCCCTTAAATGGGAAGCCGCGTGTTGTGGTGGAAGTAGTGTTGTGAGTTCCAGGAATCTAGGGGACGGCACCTGCATTCAGTCCCCTATCCAGGGGTATAATTGTTTTACGATTCAAATCCCACGACGGAACCGAGAGTCGAACCCGGCGCCCGAAGGCCAATACACTGATCACTCAGCCGTGGAGTCGGAGACAATTTAAACGTTATCTCTGTAATATTTTATATCCTACCGAGTGTACTTCAGAAGTCATTCTTGAGACTTCAGGAAGCTATCATTAATATTTTATGAATGACCTAGTATTTTAATATATTTTTACGGAGGAGCTCTCTCCATGGTTAAACTTAGGCACAGACTGAAAGAATATCAGTTTATAATCCGGGCGTATGTTAGTCTTATCAGTTGGAGCGGATGTTAAAAATAACAGTTACATATGTATGTATTATAGTATTCTGTTTAATTCAGACCACTTATGGATTGACCTAGAGTGACTTCCAGTTCATCGTAATTAGTGTGGGGAATACTTTTCCATCATGCATGCATTCAGAAGGTGTCTCATATAAAAGTACAGCATCCCGCTCGTGTCTCTTTGACTTCTAGTCTATCAGTACATTTGCACCATAATTTCAACTCGCGGATGTTTGCATTTTTCGAATTATATTTGCATGTAGAAGCAATCGCGCGTTCCTGGCGTTACGAGAGAGCGCAAAGGATGTTTTATATTGAAGAAGATGTACAGGGTTATTCATCTAAGATGTTAAACGGAAATAACGTCTGAATCGTTAAAAATATCGGTATTCTGTTTCATATTATTAAATGATACACAGGGGCTTGTAAAATAATGTGCTACTTATTCTCATGGGGTGATTAATAACCGAGATATTGATACTAACTTCATATTTCTAAATGGAACGGCACAAATTCATACCTCTGGCCTAAAAGTTCAACTGCGTACAAGTTTAAATATGTAAGTATTTTCAAAATCGGACAGTTACGTTTTGAGAGATCAATAAAAACGATGCAAAGTTTTGCATGCCGCATCAGACGGCGTGCAGTCGGGCAAGGACATATTGACGCGCAAGCCGTTTCCTGGGTGTGATTTCAGGCACAGAATATATATCAGGCATGTAAGCATGTCGTACACATGTGATGGGTTTGCAAAGTGTGTATGACAGGCGAACTCGTGACAGGACAGGAAGGGTTGATGTTTTTATAAGGAATAAAATAAATACTTTGATACCTTCCCATTACCATCCGTGGGGGAAAGCGCCAAATTGAGCGCAACCTGTTACACATGAATTTCAAAACAAAACACACAAACCTTTAATCTCCCTTCCCCGTTGTGTGTTCGCCAGTCATACAATAACGTTGCACACCCAAGGTATATGACGATGCATCACATTATGTGTACGATAGTTTATAATACATACCTGTTATTCGTTCTGTGGCTGGAATCAATGCCAGGAAACAACTTGCGTGCCAATACGTCCTAGGCATATCGCACGCTGATTACTGCACGCAAAAGCCCAAATGCGGTTTTCATTGATATCTCAAAATGTAACTGTCCGATTTTGAAAATGCTTACATATTTGAACTTGTACGCACTTGAACTTTTCTTTTTGCTAGTGGCTTTACGTCGCACCGACACAGATAGGTCTTACGGCAACGATAAGTTGAACTTTTAGGCCAGCTGTATGAATTCGTGTCATTCCATATAAAAATATGGAGTTATTATCAATACTTCCGTTATTAATCACCCCGTGCCACGAACCTGCTACGCAGGCGTAGCAGGGGGAGAGGTGATACTCCCACGTGGCGCGTCCCAGGTGGCGGATAGGGGGGTCCTAACCGGCTTGCCGGCGGACTTGAGGGAAATAAAATACCTCTCGCGGACAAAACACACCCCCCTGTGGGTGGGGGAGGCAGACGAATAATACACCCACGGTATTCCCTGCCTGTCGTGAGAGGCGACTAAAAGGGGTGACCAAGGAATGATTGAATTAGAACCATAAAACTATTTTTGATTCGTACCATCACGCGGGGAACACCATGGTTCGCCTTTACTTGCGAGTAGTACCACTCTGTTAGGTACTGAATAGTTTTGTGATTCGTAGCACTCAAGCGGGGTTCAGTGTGGGTTTCCAGTACCCGCGAGTCGTACCCATGTGAGCAACACCACGGGTCTGGGCGTTGCCTGTGAGTTGTACCACTATATGAGCGACACCGTGGGTCTGCGTTGCCAGTATTAGTACCCACTATGTGAGGAACACCACGGGAATGCCGGCGCCCGTGATTAGTACACCTAGGTGAGGAACCTCATCGGTTTGCGTCTATGAGTGGCGCCATTTTGTGAGAAACACCATAGGTCTGCGTTACCTTTACGACGTACACTACTTGTGAGTAGTACCTTAATGTTTGGAACACCCTGAGTTTACGCTACCTTTGATTAGTACCGCAGCTTGAGAAATACCATGTTTCTACTTTACTCGCGACATGTACCATTCTGAGGGGCCTTAGACCTGGATTTTGGACCCCTTTAGACATCAAGCATCCTCCATTCAGGATTGTACTGCATGAATGTGCCCTTGGTCAGTAATGAATTATCTATGATATTTTTGAGTTGGATCCACTCCTTTTTTGTTTGCTCGTTTTTTGTTTTTTTGTTCATGTCCATCCATTCCTTTTTCATGATTTTTTTTATTTTGGTCAGTGGATGATTTTGAGTTTTTTGTTGTCATTTCATTTTGTACCATTAGGGGCCGATGACCTGGATGTTAGGCCCCTTTAAACAACAAGCATCATCATCATCAATCACCCCGTGAGAATAAGTAGCACATTATTTTACAAGCCCTTGGGTATCATTTACGAATATGAAAACAGAATACCGATCTTTAATTGTGTAGACGTTATTTCCGTGTAACATCTTTATAGGCAGTAGGTGATAAATGTTCGAAGTACTGCGATGTTATCCGTGTCTTTACAGTGTTAGTTAGTGTCCGGCTCCATGGCTAAATGGTTAGCGTGCTGGCCTTTGGTTCAGAGAGTCCCGGGTTCGATTCCCGGCCGGGTCCGGGATTTTAACTTCCATTGCTTAATTCCGATTGCTCGGGGGTTGGGTGTGTGTGCCGTCTTCATCATTGGAATTCATCTTAGTTAGTGTCCCATCCTCGTAGACACTCAGGTCGCCTATACGGCGTCAACACGAAAGACCTGCACCAGGCCTCTTCAGAGGCCACACGCCAGTGTTTGGTAGTACGAGAATGACGATTACGCTTGTCTCGTTGTGTGACTTATGTTCCGCTCTATTTCTTCTGCTTTGTATAGATATCTTCATAAATGAATTGTTCGGACGAACCTCTCCGTTTTCCAACGTTCCGCGATTTGTCAGAGGCGAATAACTCGACGAGAATTTCTGTTACCGGTCAGTTGCGGTCATCTCCCAAGTGTCTAATGAAAGGATGGTGGAAAATATGATAGAAAATACGCCAATCACACGACTGTTCCGCCTCGCCCGTGAATGTGTATGCTGTAATTGGAATATATTCTCTTCATAAAGCCTAGTTTGAATGGTGGTGGTGGTGGTTGTAGTTGTAGTGGTTTTCCTTAATCCATATTCCTGCGATCGATACCATTCGTACTTCCGGGACCACGAACTGTATTTCGCCAATGAGAAGTGGCCACCCGCCTATGAAAGTACCGTTTCTCCTAAGAGATAAAATGGATGCGGCTCCCGCGTAAAATTATGGCAGCTTTATATTTTGCAAGCGTATGCACCTGGTAGCGGGTTATGCCTGGCTCAGGATACCATGGAATAATTAACTTATCTCTGTTGCACTTTCCTGCTATAAACTCCAGATACTCTCAGAAATGTCCACAGTGCTAAACGAGAATGTCTCTCATTGTAGGAAGACGTGTTGTCATGCAAAACATGGGAAATGACGTTTTTCCAGTTCGTTATTCCGGAACAAGGATATGCAGCGCGTGTGCTCGCTACTAGGTAGCCTACTTTAGCACTCTAATTAAACTAGTACTATAATAGAACCTAGCCGTATCGGCAATAGGAAAGTGGCGAAGGAAGAGGGGAGGTGCACTAATTCGATTTTTCTGAACAGATAACACTTGGCTCGTAGACATACTAGACCGATTCTGTCCTTGTGCAGAACGGCTGTAATGTTCCTCAACGAAGTACGGAAGTAGTAAGTGCACAGTACACCACACTTGCTGAGTACTGAAGGACTGGGAAAAATAGAAAGGCAGGTAGTCATCGGTTCCGTTAATGGAATCGCGATGGAGAACAAGATGCATCCCGTGCATACACCTTTTTACTTGTCAGTACCGCTGTCGTTTCCTTTTGTCGCTGCTGCTGCCGCCGCGTACCTCAGTACTGCCGTCCTAAGCCTAACAGGCGTAACCCATTTTTCCGTTTTTCTTGCCATAGTAATGGTTAGGGGTCACCACTAACTATGCCGTAT